>NW_027315176.1:0-58886 GCF_023375885.2 Dermacentor andersoni | reverse complement strand
ACACACGCGAGACAGATGCACATCTTGTGGTTTTGCAGAAAACTTCATCCGCGTTTAACAAAGATGCATGTGCATGCTTAAAACGCGTTTTCGCACAAATGCGTGCGCGGGTGCTAAAAAGAGCAGCATCGGCATGCTTAGCACGTCGTTTGGTAGAAATCCACGTGCGCGTTCTGCCAAAAGCACCATTTGCATGCACATCTTGTGGTTTTGCAGAAAACTTCATCGCGTCTACCAAAGATGCATGTGCATGCTTAAAACGCGTTTTCGCACAAATCCGTGCGCGGGTGCTAAAAAGAGCAGCATCGGTATGCTTAGCACGTCGTTTGGTAGAAATCCACGTGCGCGTTCTGCCAAAAGCACCATTTGCATGCACATATTGTGGTTTTGCAGAAAACTTCATCCGCGTCTACCAAAAGATGCATGTGCATGCTTAAAACGCGTTTTCGCACAAGTCCGTGCGCGGGTGCTAAAAAGAGCAGCATCGGCATGCTTAGCACGTCGTTTGGTAGAAATCCACGTGCGCGTTCTGCAAAAGCACCATTTGCATGCACATCTTGTGGTTTTGCAGAAAACTTCATCCGCGTCTACCAAAAGATGCATGTGCATGCTTAAAACGCGTTTTCGCACAAATCCGTGCGCGGGGTGCTAAAAAGAGCAGCATCGGCATGCTTAGCCCGTCGTTTGGTAGAAATCCACGTGCGCGTTCTGCAAAAAGCACCATTTGCATGCACATCTTGTGGTTTTGCAGAAAACTTCATCTGCGTCTACCAAAGATGCATGTGCATGCTTAAAACGCGTTTTCGCACTAAATGCGTGCGCGGGTGCTAAAAAGAGCAGCATCGGCATGCTTAGCACGTCGTTTGGTAGAAATCCACGTGCGCGTTCTGCCAAAAGCACCATTTGCATGCACATCTTGTGGTTTTGCAGAAAACTTCATCCCGCGTCCTACAAGAGATGCATGTGCATGCTTAAAACGCGTTTTCGCACAAATGCGTGCGCGGGTGCTAAAAAGAGCAGCATCGGCATGCTTAGCACGTCGTTCTGGTAGAAATCCACGTGCGCGTTCTGCCAAAAGCACCATTTGCATGCACATCTTGTGGTTTTGCAGAAAACTTCATCCGCGTCTACCAAAAGATGCATGTGCATGCTTAAAACGCGTTTTCGCACAAATGCGTGCGCGGGTGCTAAAAGAGCAGCATCGGTATGCTTAGCACGTCGTTTGGTAGAAATCCACGTGCGCGTTCTGCCAAAAGCACCATTTGCATGCACATCTTGTGGGTTTTGCAGAAAACTTCATCCGCGTCTACCAAAAGATGCATGTGCATGCTTAAAACGCGTTTTCGCACAAATCCGTGCGCGGGTGCTAAAAAGAGCAGCATCGGCATGTTTAGCACGTCGTTTGGTAGAAATCCACGTGCGCGTTCTGCCAAAGCACCATTTGCATGCACATCTTGTGGTTTTCCAGAAAACTTCATCCGCGTCTACCAAAAGATGCATGTGCATGCTAAAACGCGTTTTCGCACAAATGCGTGCGCGGGTGCTAAAAAGAGCAGCATCGGCATGCTTAGCACGTCGTTTGGTAGAAATCCACGTGCGCGTTCTGCCAAAAGCACCATTTGCACGCACATCTTGTGGTTTTGCAGAAAACTTCATCCGCGTCTACCAAAAGATGCATGTGCATGCTTAAAACGCGTTTTCGCACAAATCCGTGCGCGGGTGCTAAAAAGAGCAGCATCGGCATGCTTAGCACGGTCGTTTGGTAGAAATCCACGTGCGCGTTCTGCCAAAAGCACCATTTGCATGCACATCTTGTGGTTTTGCAGAAAACTTCATCCGCGTCTACCAAAAGATGCATGTGCATGCTTAAAACGCGTTTTCGCACAAATCCGTGCGCGGGTGCTAAAAAGAGCAGCATCGGCATGCTTAGCACGTCGTTTGGTAGAAATCCACGTGCGCGTTCTGCCAAAAGCACCATTTGCGTGCACATCTTGTGGTTTTGCAGAAAACTTCATCCGCGTCTACCAAAAGATGCATGTGCATGCTTAAAACGCGTTTTCGCGCAAATGCGTGCGCGGGTGCTAAAAAGAGCAGCATCGGCATGCTTAGCACGTCGTTGGGTAGAAATCCACGTGCGCGTTCTGCCAAAAGCACCATTTGCATGCACATCTTGTGGTTTTGCAGAAAACTTCATCCGCGTCTACCAAAAGATGCATGTGCATGCTTAAAACGCGTTTTCGCACAAATCCGTGCGCCGGTGCTAAAGAGCAGCATCGGCATGCTTAGCACGTCGTTTGGTAGAAATCCACGTGCGCGTTCTGCCAAAGCACCATTGCATGCACATCTTGTGGTTTTGCAGAAAACTTAATCCGCGTCTACCAAAAGATGCATGTGCATGCTTAAAACGCGTTTTCGCACAAATCCGTGCGCGAGTACTAAAAAGAGCAGCATCGGCATGCTTAGCACGTCGTTTGGTAGAAATCCACGTGCGCGTTCTGCCAAAAGCACCATTTGCATGCACATCTTGTGGTTTTGCAGGAAAACTTCATCCGCGTCTACCAAAAGATGCATGTGCATGCTTAAAACGCGTTTTCGCACAAATCGTGCGCGGGTGCTAAAAAGAGCAGCATCGGCATGCTTAGCACGTCGTTTGGTAGAAATCCACGGGCGCGTTCTGCCAAAAGCACCATTTGCATGCACATCTTGTGGTTTTGCAGAAAACTTCATCCGCGTCTGCCAAAAGATGCAGTGCATGCTTCAAAACGCGTTTCGCACAAATCCGTGCGCGGGTGCTAAAAAGAGCAGCATCGGCATGCTTAGCACGTCGTTTGTAGAAATCCACGTGCGCGTTCTGCCAAAAGCACCATTTGCATGCACATCTTGTGGTTTTGCAGAAAAACTTCATCCGCGTCTACCAAAAGATGCATGTGCATGCTTAAAACGCGTTTTCGCACAAATCCGTGCGCGGGTGCTAAAAGAGCAGCATCGGCATGCTTAGCACGTCGTTTGGTAGAAATCCCCGTGCGCGTTCTGCCAAAAGCACCATTTGCATGCACATCTTGTGGTTTTGCAGAAAACTTCATCCGCGTCTACCAAAAGATGCATGTGCATGCTTAAAACGCGTTTTCGCACAAATGCGTGCGCGGGTGCTAAAAAGAGCAGCATCGGCATGCTTAGCACGTCGTTTGGTAGAAATCCACGTGCGCGTTCTGCCAAAAGCACCATTTGCATGCACATCTTGTGGTTTTGCAGAAAACTTCATCCGCGTCTACCAAAAGATGCATGTGCATGCTTAAAACGCGTTTCGCACAAATGCGTGCGCGGGTGCTAAAAAGAGCAGCATCGGCATGCTTAGCACGTCGTTTGGTAGAAATCCACGTGCGCGGTTCTGCAAAAAGCACCATTTGCATGCACATCTTGTGGTTTGCAGAAAACTTCATCCGCGTCTACAAAAGATGCATGTGCATGCTTAAAACGCGTTTTCGCACAAATCCGTGCGCGAGTGCTAAAAAGAGCAGCATCGGCCATGCTTAGCACGTCGTTTGGTAGAAATCCACGTGCGCGTTCTGCCAAAAGCACCATTTGCATGCACATCTTGTGGTTTTGCAGAAAACTTCATCCGCGTCTACCAAAAGATGCATGTGCATGCTTAAAACGCGTTTTCGCACAAATCCGTGCGCGGGTGCTAAAAAGAGCAGCATCGGCATGCTTAGCACGTCGTTTGGTAGAAATCCACGGGCGCGTTCTGCCAAAAGCACCATTTGCATGCACATCTTGTGGTTTTGCAGAAAACTTCATCCGCGTCTACCAAAAGATGCATGTGCATGCTTAAAACGCGTTTTCGCACAAATCCGTGCGCGGGTGCTAAAAAGAGCAGCATCGGCATGCTTAGCACGTCGTTTGGTAAAAATCCACGTGCGCGTTCTGCCAAAAGCACCATTTGCATGCACATCTTGTGGTTTCGCAGAAAACTTCATCCGCGTCTACCAAAAGATGCATGTGCATGCTTAAAACGCGTTTTCGCACAAATCCGTGCGCGGGTGCTAAAAAGAGCAGCATCGGCATGCTTAGCACGTCGTTTGGTAGAAATCCACGTGCGCGTTCTGCCAAAAGCACCATTTGCATGCACATCTTGTGGTTTTGCAGAAAACTTCATCCGCGTCTACCAAAAGATGCATGTGCATGCTTAAAACGCGTTTTCGCACAAATCCGTGCGCGGGTGCTAAAAAGAGCAGCATCGGCATGCTTAGCACGTCGTTTGGTAGAAATCCACGTGCGCGTTCTGCCAAAAGCACCATTTGCGTGCACATCTTGTGGTTTTGCAGAAAACTTCATCCGCGTCTACCAAAAGATGCATGTGCATGCTTAAAACGCGTTTTCGCACAAATGCGTGCGCGGGTGCTAAAAGAGCAGCATCGGCATGCTTAGCACGTCGTTGGGTAGAAATCCACGTGCGCGTTCTGCCAAAAGCACCATTTGCATGCACATCTTGTGGTTTTGCAGAAAACTTCATCCGCGTCTACCAAAAGATGCATGTGCATGCTTAAAACGCGTTTTCGCACAAATCCGTGCGCGGATGCTAAAAAGAGCAGCATCGGCATGCTTAGCACGTCGTTTGGTAGAAATCCACGTGCGCGTTCTGCCAAAAGCACCATTTGCATGCACATCTTGTGGTTTTGCAGAAAACTTAATCCGCGTCTACTAAAAGATGCATGTGCATGCTTAAAACGCGTTTTCGCACAAATCCGTGCGCGGATGCTAAAAAGAGCAGCATCGGCATGCTTAGCACGTCGTTTGGTAGAAATCCACGTGCGCGTTCTGCCAAAAGCACCATTTGCATGCACATCTTGTGGTTTTGCAGAAAACTTAATCCGCGTCTACCAAAAGATGCATGTGCATGCTTAAAACGCGTTTTCGCACAAATCCGTGCGCGAGTGCTAAAAAGAGCAGCATCGGCATGCTTAGCACGTCGTTTGGTAGAAATCCACGTGCGCGTTCTGCCAAAAGCACCATTTGCATGCACATCTTGTGGTTTTGCAGAAAACTTCATCCGCGTCTACCAAAAGATGCATGTGCATGCTTAAAAGGCGTTTTCGCACAAATCCGTGCGCGGGTGCTAAAAAGAGCAGCATCGGCATGCTTAGCACGTCGTTTGGTAGAAATCCACGTGCGCGTTCTGGCAAAAGCACCATTTGCATGCACATCTTGTGGTTTTGCAGAAAACTTCATCCGCGTCTACCAAAAGATGCATGTGCATGCTTAAAACGCGTTTTCGCACAAATGCGTGCGCGGGTGCTAAAAAGAGCAGCATCGAAATGCTTAGCACGTCGTTTGGTAGAAATCCACGTGCGCGTTCTGCCAAAAGCACCATTTGCATGCACATCTTGTGGTTTTGCAGAAAACTTCATCCGCGTCTACCAAAAGATGCATGTGCATGCTTAAAACGCGTTTTCGCACAAATCCGTGCGCGGGTGCTAAAAAGAGCAGCATCGGCATGCTTAGCACGTCGTTTGGTAGAAATCCACGTGCGCGTTCTGCCAAAAGCACCATTTGCATGCACATCTTGTGGTTTTGCAGAAAACTTCATCCGCGTCTACCAAAAGATGCATGTGCATGCTTAAAACGCGCTTTCGCACAAATCCGTGCGCGGGTGCTAAAAAGAGCAGCATCGGCATGCTTAGCACGTCGTTTGGTAGAAATCCACGTGCGCGTTCTGCCAAAAGCACCATTTGCATGCACATCTTGTGGTTTTGCAGAAAACTTCATCCGCGTCTACCAAAAGATGCATGTGCATGCTTAAAACGCGCTTTCGCACAAATCCGTGCGCGGGTGCTAAAAAGAGCAGCATCGGCATGCTTAGCCCGTCGTTTGGTAGAAATCCACGTGCGCGTTCTGCCAAAAGCACCATTTGCATGCACATCCTGTGGTTTTGCAGAAAACTTCATCCGCGTCTACCAAAAGATGCATGTGCATGCTTAAAACGCGTTTTCGCACAAATCCGTGCATGGGTGCTATAAAGAGCAGCATCGGCATGCTTAGCACGTCGTTTGGTAGAAATCCACGTGCGCGTTCTGCCAAAAGCACCATTTGCATGCACATCTTGTGGTTTTGCAGAAAACTTCATCCGCGTCTACCAAAAGATGCATGTGCATGCTTAAAACGCATTTTCGCAGAAATCCGTGCGCGGGTGCTAAAAAGAGCAGCATCGGCATGCTTAGCACGTCGTTTGGTAGAAATCCACGTGCGCGTTCTGCCAAAAGCACCATTTGCATGCACATCTTGTGGTTTTGCAGAAAACTTCATCCGCGTCTACCAAAAGATGCATGTGCATGCTTAAAACGCGTTTTCGCACAAATCCGTGCGCAGGTGCTAAAAAGAGCAGCATCGGCATGCTTAGCACGTCGTTTGGTAGAAATCCACGTGCGCGTTCTGCCGAAAGCACCATTTGCGTGCACATCTTGTGGTTTTGCAGAAAACTTCATCCGCGTCTACCAAAAGATGCATGTGCATGCTTAAAACGCGTTTTCGCACAAATCCGTGCGCGGGTGCTAAAAAGAGCAGCATCGGCATGCTTAGCACGTCGTTAGGTAGAAATCCACGTGCGCGTTCTGCCAAAAGCACCATTTGCATGCACATCTTGTGGTTTTGCAGAAAACTTCATCCGCGTCTACCAAAAGATGCATGTGCATGCCTAAAACGCGTTTTCGCACAAATCCGTGCGCGGGTGCTAAAAAGAGCAGCATCGGCATGCTTAGCACGTCGTTTGGTAGAAATCCACGTGCGCGTTCTGCCAAAAGCCCCATTTGCATGCACATATTGTGGTTTTGCAGAAAACTTCATCCGCGTCTACCAAAAGATGCATGTGCATGCTTAAAACGCGTTTTCGCACAAATCCGTGCGCGGGTGCTAAAAAGAGCAGCATCGGCATGCTTAGCACGTCGTTTGGTAGAAATCCACGTGCGCGTTCTGCCAAAAGCACCATTTGCATGCACATCTTGTGGTTTTGCAGAAAACTTCATCCGCGTCTACCAAAAGATGCATGTGCATGCTTAAAACTCGTTTTCGCACAAATGCGTGCGCGGGTGCTAAAAAGAGCAGCATCGGCATGCTTAGCACGTCGTTTGGTAGAAATCCACGTGCGCGTTCTGCCAAAAGCACCATTTGCACGCACATCTTGTGGTTTTGCAGAAAACTTCATCCGCGTCTAACAAAAGATGCATGTGCATGCTTAAAACGCGTTTTCGCACAAATGCGTGCGCGGGTGCTAAAAAGAGCAGCATCGGCATGCTTAGCACGTCGTTTGGTAGAAATCCACGTGCGCGTTCTGCCAAAAGCACCATTTGCATGCACATCTTGTGGTTTTGCAGAAAACTTCATCCGCGTCTACCAAAAGATGCATGTGCATGCTTAAAACGCGTTTTCGCACAAATCCGTGCGCGGGTGCTAAAAAGAGCAGCATCGGCACGCTTAGCACGTCGTTTGGTAGAAATCCACGTGCGCGTTCTGCCAAAAGCCCCATTTGCATGCACATATTGTGGTTTTGCAGAAAACTTCATCCGCGTCTACCAAAAGATGCATGTGCATGCTTAAAACGCGTTTTCGCACAAATCCGTGCGCGGGTGCTAAAAAGAGCAGCATCGGCATGCTTAGCACGTCGTTTGGTAGAAATCCACGTGCGCGTTCTGCCAAAAGCACCATTTGCATGCACATCTTGTGGTTTTGCAGAAAACTTCATCCGCGTCTACCAAAAGATGCATGTGCATGCTTAAAACGCGTTTTCGCACAAATCCGTGCGCGGGTGCTAAAAAGAGCAGCATCGGCATGCTTAGCACGTCGTTTGGTAGAAATCCACGTGCGCGTTCTGCAAAAAGCACCATTTGCATGCACATCTTGTGGTTTTGCAGAAAACTTCATCTGCGTCTACCAAAAGATGCATGTGCATGCTTAAAACGCTTTTTCGCACAAATGCGTGCGCGGGTGCTAAAAAGAGCAGCATCGGCATGCTTAGCACGTCGTTTGGTAGAAATCCACGTGCGCGTTCTGGCAAAAGCACCATTTGCATGCACATCTTGTGGTTTTGCAGAAAACTTCATCCGCGTCTACCAAAAGATGCATGTGCATGCTTAAAACGCGTTTTCGCACAAATGCGTGCGCGGGAGCTAAAAAGAGCAGCATCGACATGCTTAGCACGTCGTTTGGTAGAAATCCACGTGCGCGTTCTGCCAAAAGCACCATTTGCAGGCACATCTTGTGGTTTTGCAGAAAACTTCATCCGCGTCTACCAAAAGATGCATGTGCATGCTTAAAACGCGTTTTCGCACAAATGCGTGCGCGGGTGCTAAAAAGAGCAGCATCGGCATGCTTAGCACGTCGTTTGGTAGAAATCCACGTGCGCGTTCTGCCAAAAGCACCATTTGCATGCACATCTTGTGGTTTTGCAGAAAACTTCATCCGCGTCTACCAAAAGATGCATGTGCATGCTTAAAACGCGCTTTCGCACAAATCCGTGCGCGGGTGCTAAAAAGAGCAGCATCGGCATGCTTAGCCCGTCGTTTGGTAGAAATCCACGTGCGCGTTCTGCCAAAAGCACCATTTGCATGCACATCCTGTGGTTTTGCAGAAAACTTCATCCGCGTCTACCAAAAGATGCATGTGCATGCTTAAAACGCGTTTTCGCACAAATCCGTGCACGGGTGCTATAAAGAGCAGCATCGGCATGCTTAGCACGTCGTTTGGTAGAAATCCACGTGCGCGTTCTGCCAAAAGCACCATTTGCATGCACATCTTGTGGTTTTGCAGAAAACTTCATCCGCGTCTACCAAAAGATGCATGTGCATGCTTAAAACGCGTTTTCGCAGAAATCCGTGCGCGGGTGCTAAAAAGAGCAGCATCGGCATGCTTAGCACGTCGTTTGGTAGAAATCCACGTGCGCGTTCTGCCAAAAGCACCATTTGCATGCACATCTTGTGGTTTTGCAGAAAACTTCATCCGCGTCTACCAAAAGATGCATGTGCATGCTTAAAACGCGTTTTCGCACAAATCCGTGCGCGGGTGCTAAAAAGAGCAGCATCGGCATGCTTAGCACGTCGTTTGGTAGAAATCCACGTGCGCGTTCTGCCGAAAGCACCATTTGCGTGCACATCTTGTGGTTTTGCAGAAAACTTCATCCGCGTCTACCAAAAGATGCATGTGCATGCTTAAAACGCGTTTTCGCACAAATCCGTGCGCGGGTGCTAAAAAGAGCAGCATCGGCATGCTTAGCACGTCGTTAGGTAGAAATCCACGTGCGCGTTCTGCCAAAAGCACCATTTGCATGCACATCTTGTGGTTTTGCAGAAAACTTCATCCGCGTCTACCAAAAGATGCATGTGCATGCCTAAAACGCGTTTTCGCACAAATCCGTGCGCGGGTGCTAAAAAGAGCAGCATCGGCATGCTTAGCACGTCGTTTGGTAGAAATCCACGTGCGCGTTCTGCCAAAAGCCCCATTTGCATGCACATATTGTGGTTTTGCAGAAAACTTCATCCGCGTCTACCAAAAGATGCATGTGCATGCTTAAAACGCGTTTTCGCACAAATCCGTGCGCGGGTGCTAAAAAGAGCAGCATCGGCATGCTTAGCACGTCGTTTGGTAGAAATCCACGTGCGCGTTCTGCCAAAAGCACCATTTGCATGCACATCTTGTGGTTTTGCAGAAAACTTCATCCGCGTCTACCAAAAGATGCATGTGCATGCTTAAAACGCGTTTTCGCACAAATCCGTGCGCGGGTGCTAAAAAGAGCAGCATCGGCATGCTTAGCACGTCGTTTGGTAGAAATCCACGTGCGCGTTCTGCAAAAAGCACCATTTGCATGCACATCTTGTGGTTTTGCAGAAAACTTCATCTGCGTCTACCAAAAGATGCATGTGCATGCTTAAAACGCGTTTTCGCACAAATGCGTGCGCGGGTGCTAAAAAGAGCAGCATCGGCATGCTTAGCACGTCGTTTGGTAGAAATCCACGTGCGCGTTCTGCCAAAAGCACCATTTGCATGCACATCTTGTGGTTTTGCAGAAAACTTCATCCGCGTCTACCAAAAGATGCATGTGCATGCTTAAAACGCGTTTTCGCACAAATGCGTGCGCGGGTGCTAAAAAGAGCAGCATCGACATGCTTAGCACGTCGTTTGGTAGAAATCCACGTGCGCGTTCTGCCAAAAGCACCATTTGCATGCACATCTTGTGGTTTTGCAGAAAACTTCATCCGCGTCTACCAAAAGATGCATGTGCATGCTTAAAACGCGTTTTCGCACAAATGCGTGCGCGGGTGCTAAAAAGAGCAGCATCGGCATGCTTAGCACGTCGTTTGGTAGAAATCCACGTGCGCGTTCTGCCAAAAGCACCATTTCCATGCACATCTTGTGGTTTTGCAGAAAACTTCATCCGCGTCTACCAAAAGATGCATGTGCATGCTTAAAACGCGCTTTCGCACAAATCCGTGCGCGGGTGCTAAAAAGAGCAGCATCGGCATGCTTAGCCCGTCGTTTGGTAGAAATCCACGTGCGCGTTCTGCCAAAAGCACCATTTGCATGCACATCCTGTGGTTTTGCAGAAAACTTCAACCGCGTCTACCAAAAGATGCATGTGCATGCTTAAAACGCGTTTTCGCACAAATCCGTGCACGGGTGCTAAAAAGAGCAGCATCGGCATGCTTAGCACGTCGTTTGGTAGAAATCCACGTGCGCGTTCTGCCAAAAGCACCATTTGCATGCACATCTTGTGGTTTTGCAGAAAACTTCATCCGCGTCTACCAAAAGATGCATGTGCATGCTTAAAACGCGTTTTCGCACAAATCCGTGCGCGGGTGCTAAAAAGAGCAGCATCGGCATGCTTAGCCCGTCGTTTGGTAGAAATCCACGTGCGCGTTCTGCCAAAAGCACCATTTGCATGCACATCCTGTGGTTTTGCAGAAAACTTCATCCGCGTCTACCAAAAGATGCATGTGCATGCTTAAAACGCGTTTTCGCACAAATCCGTGCACGGGTGCTATAAAGAGCAGCATCGGCATGCTTAGCACGTCGTTTGGTAGAAATCCACGTGCACGTTCTGCCAAAAGCACCATTTGCATGCACATCTTGTGGTTTTGCAGAAAACTTCATCCGCGTCTACCAAAAGATGCATGTGCATGCTTAAAACGCGTTTTCGCAGAAATCCGTGCGCGGGTGCTAAAAAGAGCAGCATCGGCATGCTTAGCACGTCGTTTGGTAGAAATCCACGTGCGCGTTCTGCCAAAAGCACCATTTGCATGCACATCTTGTGGTTTTGCAGAAAACTTCATCCGCGTCTACCAAAAGATGCATGTGCATGCTTAAAACGCGTTTTCGCACAAATCCGTGCGCGGGTGCTAAAAAGAGCAGCATCGGCATGCTTAGCACGTCGTTTGGTAGAAATCCACGTGCGCGTTCTGCCGAAAGCACCATTTGCGTGCACATCTTGTGGTTTTGCAGAAAACTTCATCCGCGTCTACCAAAAGATGCATGTGCATGCTTAAAACGCGTTTTCGCACAAATCCGTGCGCGGGTGCTAAAAAGAGCAGCATCGGCATGCTTAGCACGTCGTTAGGTAGAAATCCACGTGCGCGTTCTGCCAAAAGCACCATTTGCATGCACATCTTGTGGTTTTGCAGAAAACTTCATCCGCGTCTACCAAAAGATGCATGTGCATGCCTAAAACGCGTTTTCGCACAAATCCGTGCGCGGGTGCTAAAAAGAGCAGCATCGGCATGCTTAGCACGTCGTTTGGTAGAAATCCACGTGCGCGTTCTGCCAAAAGCCCCATTTGCATGCACATATTGTGGTTTTGCAGAAAACTTCATCCGCGTCTACCAAAAGATGCATGTGCATGCTTAAAACGCGTTTTCGCACAAATCCGTGCGCGGGTGCTAAAAAGAGCAGCATCGGCATGCTTAGCACGTCGTTTGGTAGAAATCCACGTGCGCGTTCTGCCAAAAGCACCATTTGCATGCACATCTTGTGGTTTTGCAGAAAACTTCATCCGCGTCTACCAAAAGATGCATGTGCATGCTTAAAACGCGTTTTCGCACAAATCCGTGCGCGGGTGCTAAAAAGAGCAGCATCGGCATGCTTAGCACGTCGTTTGGTAGAAATCCACGTGCGCGTTCTGCAAAAAGCACCATTTGCATGCACATCTTGTGGTTTTGCAGAAAACTTCATCTGCGTCTACCAAAAGATGCATGTGCATGCTTAAAACGCGTTTTCGCACAAATGCGTGCGCGGGTGCTAAAAAGAGCAGCATCGGCATGCTTAGCACGTCGTTTGGTAGAAATCCACGTGCGCGTTCTGCCAAAAGCACCATTTGCATGCACATCTTGTGGTTTTGCAGAAAACTTCATCCGCGTCTACCAAAAGATGCATGTGCATGCTTAAAACGCGTTTTCGCACAAATGCGTGCGCGGGTGCTAAAAAGAGCAGCATCGACATGCTTAGCACGTCGTTTGGTAGAAATCCACGTGCGCGTTCTGCCAAAAGCACCATTTGCATGCACATCTTGTGGTTTTGCAGAAAACTTCATCCGCGTCTACCAAAAGATGCATGTGCATGCTTAAAACGCGTTTTCGCACAAATGCGTGCGCGGGTGCTAAAAAGAGCAGCATCGGCATGCTTAGCACGTCGTTTGGTAGAAATCCACGTGCGCGTTCTGCCAAAAGCACCATTTCCATGCACATCTTGTGGTTTTGCAGAAAACTTCATCCGCGTCTACCAAAAGATGCATGTGCATGCTTAAAACGCGCTTTCGCACAAATCCGTGCGCGGGTGCTAAAAAGAGCAGCATCGGCATGCTTAGCCCGTCGTTTGGTAGAAATCCACGTGCGCGTTCTGCCAAAAGCACCATTTGCATGCACATCCTGTGGTTTTGCAGAAAACTTCAACCGCGTCTACCAAAAGATGCATGTGCATGCTTAAAACGCGTTTTCGCACAAATCCGTGCACGGGTGCTAAAAAGAGCAGCATCGGCATGCTTAGCACGTCGTTTGGTAGAAATCCACGTGCGCGTTCTGCCAAAAGCACCATTTGCATGCACATCTTGTGGTTTTGCAGAAAACTTCATCCGCGTCTACCAAAAGATGCATGTGCATGCTTAAAACGCGTTTTCGCACAAATCCGTGCGCGGGTGCTAAAAAGAGCAGCATCGGCATGCTTAGCACGTCGTTTGATAGAAATCCACGTGCGCGTTCTGCCAAAAGCACCATTTGCATGCACATCTTGTGGTTTTGCAGAAAACTTCATCCGCGTCTACCAAAAGATGCATGTGCATGCTTAAAACGCGTTTTCGCAGAAATCCGTGCGCGGGTGCTAAAAAGAGCAGCATCGGCATGCTTAGCACGTCGTTTGGTAGAAATCCACGTGCGCGTTCTGCCAAAAGCACCATTTGCATGCACATCTTGTGGTTTTGCAGAAAACTTCATCCGCGTCTACCAAAAGATGCATGTGCATGCTTAAAACGCGTTTTCGCACAAATCCGTGCGCGGGTGCTAAAAAGAGCAGCATCGGCATGCTTAGCACGTCGTTTGGTAGAAATCCACGTGCGCGTTCTGCCGAAAGCACCATTTGCATGCACATCTTGTGGTTTTGCAGAAAACTTCATCCGCGTCTACCAAAAGATGCATGTGCATTCTTAAAACGCGTTTTCGCACAAATCCGTGCGCGGGTGCTAAAAAGAGCAGCATCGGCATGCTTAGCACGTCGTTTGGTAGAAATCCACGTGCGCGTTCTGCAAAAAGCACCATTTGCATGCACATCTTGTGGTTTTGCAGAAAACTTCATCCGCGTCTACCAAAAGATGCATGTGCATGCTTGAAACGCGTTTTCGCACAAATGCGTGCGCGGGTGCTAAAAAGAGCAGCATCGGCATGCTTAGCACGTCGTTTGGTAGAAATCCACGTGCGCGTTCTGCAAAAAGCACCATTTGCATGCACATCTTGTGGTTTTGCAGAAAACTTCATCCGCGTCTACCAAAGGATGCATGTGCATGCTTAAAACGCGTTTTCGCACAAATGCGTGCGCGGGTGCTAAAAAGAGCAGCATCAGCATGCTTAGCACGTCGTTTGGTAGAAATCCACGTGCGCGTTCTGCCAAAAGCACCATTTGCATGCACATCTTGTGGTTTTGCAGAAAACTTCATCCGCGTCTACCAAAAGATGCATGTGCATGCTTAAAACGCGTTTTCGCACAAATGCATGCGCGGGTGCTAAAAAGAGCAGCATCGGCATGCTTAGCACGTCGTTTGGTAGAAATCCACGTGCGCGTTCTGCCAAAAGCACCATTTGCATGCACATCTTGTGATTTTGCAGAAAACTTCATCCGCGTCTACCAAAAGATGCATGTGCATGCTTAAAACGCGTTTTCGCACAAATGCGTGCGCGGGTGCTAAAAAGAGCAGCATCGGCATGCTTAGCACGTCGTTTGGTAGAAATCCACGTGCGCGTTCTGCCAAAAGCACCATTTGCATGCACATCTTGTGGTTTTGCAGAAAACTTCATTCGCGTCTACCAAAAGATGCATGTGCATGCTTAAAACGCGTTTTCGCACAAATCCGTGCGCGGGTGCTAAAAAGAGCAGCATCGGCATGCTTAGCACGTCGTTTGGTAGATATCCACGTGCGCGTTCTGCCAAAAGCACCATTTGCATGCACATCTTGTGGTTTTGCAGAAAACTTCATCCGCGTCTACCAAAAGATGCATGTGCATGCTTAAAACGCGTTTTCGCACAAATCCGTGCGCGGGTGCTAAAAAGAGCAGCATCGGCATGCTTAGCACGTCGTTTGGTAGAAATCCACGTGCGCGTTCTGCCAAAAGCACCATTTGCATGCACATCTTGTGGTTTTGCAGAAAACTTCATCCGCGTCTACCAAAAGATGCATGTGCATGCTTAAAACGCGTTTTCGCACAAATCCGTGCGCGGGTGCTAAAAAGAGCAGCATCGGCATGCTTAGCACGTCGTTTGGTAGAAATCCACGTGCGCGTCCTGCCAAAAGCACCATTTGCATGCACATCTTGTGGTTTTGCAGAAAACTTCATCCGCGTCTACCAAAAGATGCATGTGCATGCTTAAAACGCGTTTTCGCACAAATGCGTGCGCGGGTGCTAAAAAGAGCAGCATCGGCATGCTTAGCACGTCGTTTGGTAGAAATCCACGTGCGCGTTCTGCCAAAAGCACCATTTGCATGCACATCTTGTGGTTTTGCAGAAAACTTCATCCGCGTCTACCAAAAGATGCATGTGCATGCTTAAAACGCGTTTTCGCACAAATCCGTGCGCGGGTGCTAAAAAGAGCAGCATCGGCATGCTTAGCACGTCGTTTGGTAGAAATCCACGTGCTCGTTCTGCAAAAAGCACCATTTGCATGCACATCTTGTGGTTTTGCAGAAAACTTCATCTGCGTCTACCAAAAGATGCATGTGCATGCTTAAAACGCGTTTTCGCACAAATGCGTGCGCGGGTGCTAAAAAGAGCAGCATCGGCATGTTTAGCACGTCGTTTGGTAGAAATCCACGTGCGCGTTCTGCCAAAAGCACCATTTGCATGCACATCTTGTGGTTTTGCAGAAAACTTCATCCGCGTCTACCAAAAGATGCATGTGCATGCTTAAAACGCGTTTTCGCACAAATGCGTGCGCGGGTGCTAAAACGAGCAGCATCGGCATGCTTAGCACGTCGTTTGGTAGAAATCCACGTGCGCGTTCTGCCAAAAGCACCATTTGCATGCACATCTTGTGGTTTTGCAGAAAACTTCATCCGCGTCTACCAAAAGATGCATGTGCATGCTTAAAACGCGTTTTCGCAGAAATCCGTGCGCGGGTGCTAAAAAGAGCAGCATCGGCATGCTTAGCACGTCGTTTGGTAGAAATCCACGTGCGCGTTCTGCCAAAAGCACCATTTGCATGCACATCTTGTGGTTTTGCAGAAAACTTCATCCGCGTCTACCAAAAGATGCATGTGCATGCTTAAAACGCGTTTTCGCACAAATCCGTGCGCGGGTGCTAAAAAGAGCAGCATCGGCATGCTTAGCACGTCGTTTGATAGAAATCCACGTGCGCGTTCTGCCAAAAGCACCATTTGCATGCACATCTTGTGGTTTTGCAGAAAACTTCATCCGCGTCTACCAAAAGATGCATGTGCATGCTTAAAACGCGTTTTCGCAGAAATCCGTGCGCGGGTGCTAAAAAGAGCAGCATCGGCATGCTTAGCACGTCGTTTGGTAGAATTCCACGTGCGCGTTCTGCCAAAAGCACCATTTGCATGCACATCTTGTGGTTTTGCAGAAAACTTCATCCGCGTCTACCAAAAGATGCATGTGCATGCTTAAAACGCGTTTTCGCACAAATCCGTGCGCGGGTGCTAAAAAGAGCAGCATCGGCATGCTTAGCACGTCGTTTGGTAGAAATCCACGTGCGCGTTCTGCCGAAAGCACCATTTGCATGCACATCTTGTGGTTTTGCAGAAAACTTCATCCGCGTCTACCAAAAGATGCATGTGCATTCTTAAAACGCGTTTTCGCACAAATCCGTGCGCGGGTGCTAAAAAGAGCAGCATCGGCATGCTTAGCACGTCGTTAGGTAGAAATCCACGTGCGCGTTTCGCCAAAAGCACCATTTGCATGCACATCTTGTGGTTTTGCAGAAAACTTCATCCGCGTCTACCAAAAGATGCATGTGCATGCTTAAAACGCGTTTTCGCACAAATCCGTGCGCGGGTGCTAAAAAGAGCAGCATCGGCATGCTTAGCACGTCGTTTGGTAGAAATCCACGTGCGCGTTCTGCAAAAAGCACCATTTGCATGCACATCTTGTGGTTTTGCAGAAAACTTCATCCGCGTCTACCAAAAGATGCATGTGCATGCTTGAAACGCGTTTTCGCACAAATGCGTGCGCGGGTGCTAAAAAGAGCAGCATCGGCATGCTTAGCACGTCGTTTGGTAGAAATCCACGTGCGCGTTCTGCAAAAAGCACCATTTGCATGCACATCTTGTGGTTTTGCAGAAAACTTCATCCGCGTCTACCAAAGGATGCATGTGCATGCTTAAAACGCGTTTTCGCACAAATGCGTGCGCGGGTGCTAAAAAGAGCAGCATCAGCATGCTTAGCACGTCGTTTGGTAGAAATCCACGTGCGCGTTCTGCCAAAAGCACCATTTGCATGCACACCTTGTGGTTTTGCAGAAAACTTCATCCGCGTCTACCAAAAGATGCATGTGCATGCTTAAAACGCGTTTTCGCACAAATGCGTGCGCGGGTGCTAAAAAGAGCAGCATCGGCATGCTTAGCACGTCGTTTGGTAGAAATCCACGTGCGCGTTCTGCCAAAAGCACCATTTGCATGCACATCTTGTGGTTTTGCAGAAAACTTCATCCGCGTCTACCAAAAGATGCATGTGCATGCTTAAAACGCGTTTTCGCACAAATCCTTGCGCGGGTGCTAAAAAGAGCAGGATCGGCATGCTTAGCACGTCGTTTGGTAGAAATCCACGTGCGCGTTCTGCCAAAAGCACCATTTGCATGCACATCTTGTGGTTTTGCAGAAATATTCATCCGCGTCTACCAAAAGATGCATGTGCATGCTTAAAACGCGTTTTCGCACAAATCCGGGCGCGGGTGCTAAAAAGAGCAGCATCGGCATGCTTAGCACGTCGTTTGGTAGAAATCCACGTGCGCGTTCTGCCAAAAGCACCATTTGCATGCACATCTTGTGGTTTTGCCGAAAACTTCATCCGCGTCTACCAAAAGATGCATGTGCATGCTTAAAACGCGTTTTCGCACAAATCCTTGCGCGGGTGCTAAAAAGAGCAGCATCAGCATGCTTAGCACGTCGTTTGGTAGAAATCCACGTGCGCGTTCTGCCAAAAGCACCATTTGCATGCACATCTTGTGGTTTTGCAGAAAACTTCATCCGCGTCTACCAAAAGATGCATGTGCATGCTTAAAACGCGTTTTCGCACAAATCCGTGCGCGGGTGCTAAAAAGAGCAGCATCGGCATGCTTAGCACGTCGTTTGGTAGAAATCCACGTGCGCGTTCTGCCAAAAGCACCATTTGCATGCACATCTTGTTATTTTGCAGAAAACTTCATCCGCGTCTACCAAAAGATGCATGTGCATGCATAAAACTCGTTTTCGCACAAATGCGTGCGCGGGTGCTAAAAAGAGCAGCATCGGCATGCTTAGCACGTCGTTTGGTAGAAATCCACGTGCGCGTTCTGCCAAAAGCACCATTTGCACGCACATCTTGTGGTTTTGCAGAAAACTTCATCCGCGTTTAACAAAAGATGCATGTGCATGCTTAAAACGCGTTTTCGCACAAATGCGTGCGCGGGTGCTAAAAAGAGCAGCATCGGCATGCTTAGCACGTCGTTTGGTAGAAATCCACGTGCGCGTTCTGCCAAAAGCACCATTTGCATGCACATCTTGTGGTTTTGCAGAAAACTTCATCCGCGTCTACCAAAAGATGCATGTGCATGCTTAAAACGCGTTTTCGCACAAATCCGTGCGCGGGTGCTAAAAAGAGCAGCATCGGTATGCTTAGCACGTCGTTTGGTAGAAATCCACGTGCGCGTTCTGCCAAAAGCACCATTTGCATGCACATATTGTGGTTTTGCAGAAAACTTCATCCGCGTCTACCAAAAGATGCATGTGCATGCTTAAAACGCGTTTTCGCACAAGTCCGTGCGCGGGTGCTAAAAAGAGCAGCATCGGCATGCTTAGCACGTCGTTTGGTAGAAATCCACGTGCGCGTTCTGCCAAAAGCACCATTTGCATGCACATCTTGTGGTTTTGCAGAAAACTTCATCCGCGTCTACCAAAAGATGCATGTGCATGCTTAAAACGCGTTTTCGCACAAATCCGTGCGCGGGTGCTAAAAAGAGCAGCATCGGCATGCTTAGCCCGTCGTTTGGTAGAAATCCACGTGCGCGTTCTGCAAAAAGCACCATTTGCATGCACATCTTGTGGTTTTGCAGAAAACTTCATCTGCGTCTACCAAAAGATGCATGTGCATGCTTAAAACGCGTTTTCGCACAAATGCGTGCGCGGGTGCTAAAAAGAGCAGCATCGGCATGCTTAGCACGTCGTTTGGTAGAAATCCACGTGCGCGTTCTGCCAAAAGCACCATTTGCATGCACATCTTGTGGTTTTGCAGAAAACTTCATCCGCGTCTACCAAGAGATGCATGTGCATGCTTAAAACGCGTTTTCGCACAAATGCGTGCGCGGGTGCTAAAAAGAGCAGCATCGGCATGCTTAGCACGTCGTTTGGTAGAAATCCACGTGCGCGTTCTGCCAAAAGCACCATTTGCATGCACATCTTGTGGTTTTGCAGAAAACTTCATCCGCGTCTACCAAAAGATGCATGTGCATGCTTAAAACGCGTTTTCGCACAAATGCGTGCGCGGGTGCTAAAAAGAGCAGCATCGGTATGCTTAGCACGTCGTTTGGTAGAAATCCACGTGCGCGTTCTGCCAAAAGCACCATTTGCATGCACATCTTGTGGTTTTGCAGAAAACTTCATCCGCGTCTACCAAAAGATGCATGTGCATGCTTAAAACGCGTTTTCGCACAAATCCGTGCGCGGGTGCTAAAAAGAGCAGCATCGGCATGTTTAGCACGTCGTTTGGTAGAAATCCACGTGCGCGTTCTGCCAAAAGCACCATTTGCATGCACATCTTGTGGTTTTCCAGAAAACTTCATCCGCGTCTACCAAAAGATGCATGTGCATGCTTAAAACGCGTTTTCGCACAAATGCGTGCGCGGGTGCTAAAAAGAGCAGCATCGGCATGCTTAGCACGTCGTTTGGTAGAAATCCACGTGCGCGTTCTGCCAAAAGCACCATTTGCACGCACATCTTGTGGTTTTGCAGAAAACTTCATCCG
Source organism: Dermacentor andersoni (assembly GCF_023375885.2). Lineage (NCBI taxonomy): Eukaryota > Metazoa > Arthropoda > Arachnida > Ixodida > Ixodidae > Dermacentor > Dermacentor andersoni. Next base: position 38,976 of record NW_027315176.1, on the reverse strand, counting down.
CGTCTACCAAAAGATGCATGTGCATGCTTAAAACGCGTTTTCGCACAAATCCGTGCGCGGGTGCTAAAAAGAGCAGCATCGGCATGCTTAGCACGTCGTTTGGTAGAAATCCACGTGCGCGTTCTGCCAAAAGCACCATTTGCATGCACATCTTGTGGTTTTGCAGAAAACTTCATCCGCGTCTACCAAAAGATGCATGTGCATGCTTAAAACGCGTTTTCGCACAAATCCGTGCGCGGGTGCTAAAAAGAGCAGCATCGGCATGCTTAGCACGTCGTTTGGTAGAAATCCACGTGCGCGTTCTGCCAAAAGCACCATTTGCGTGCACATCTTGTGGTTTTGCAGAAAACTTCATCCGCGTCTACCAAAAGATGCATGTGCATGCTTAAAACGCGTTTTCGCGCAAATGCGTGCGCGGGTGCTAAAAAGAGCAGCATCGGCATGCTTAGCACGTCGTTGGGTAGAAATCCACGTGCGCGTTCTGCCAAAAGCACCATTTGCATGCACATCTTGTGGTTTTGCAGAAAACTTCATCCGCGTCTACCAAAAGATGCATGTGCATGCTTAAAACGCGTTTTCGCACAAATCCGTGCGCCGGTGCTAAAAAGAGCAGCATCGGCATGCTTAGCACGTCGTTTGGTAGAAATCCACGTGCGCGTTCTGCCAAAAGCACCATTTGCATGCACATCTTGTGGTTTTGCAGAAAACTTAATCCGCGTCTACCAAAAGATGCATGTGCATGCTTAAAACGCGTTTTCGCACAAATCCGTGCGCGAGTGCTAAAAAGAGCAGCATCGGCATGCTTAGCACGTCGTTTGGTAGAAATCCACGTGCGCGTTCTGCCAAAAGCACCATTTGCATGCACATCTTGTGGTTTTGCAGAAAACTTCATCCGCGTCTACCAAAAGATGCATGTGCATGCTTAAAACGCGTTTTCGCACAAATCCGTGCGCGGGTGCTAAAAAGAGCAGCATCGGCATGCTTAGCACGTCGTTTGGTAGAAATCCACGGGCGCGTTCTGCCAAAAGCACCATTTGCATGCACATCTTGTGGTTTTGCAGAAAACTTCATCCGCGTCTGCCAAAAGATGCATGTGCATGCTTCAAACGCGTTTTCGCACAAATCCGTGCGCGGGTGCTAAAAAGAGCAGCATCGGCATGCTTAGCACGTCGTTTGGTAGAAATCCACGTGCGCGTTCTGCCAAAAGCACCATTTGCATGCACATCTTGTGGTTTTGCAGAAAACTTCATCCGCGTCTACCAAAAGATGCATGTGCATGCTTAAAACGCGTTTTCGCACAAATCCGTGCGCGGGTGCTAAAAAGAGCAGCATCGGCATGCTTAGCACGTCGTTTGGTAGAAATCCCCGTGCGCGTTCTGCCAAAAGCACCATTTGCATGCACATCTTGTGGTTTTGCAGAAAACTTCATCCGCGTCTACCAAAAGATGCATGTGCATGCTTAAAACGCGTTTTCGCACAAATGCGTGCGCGGGTGCTAAAAAGAGCAGCATCGGCATGCTTAGCACGTCGTTTGGTAGAAATCCACGTGCGCGTTCTGCCAAAAGCACCATTTGCATGCACATCTTGTGGTTTTGCAGAAAACTTCATCCGCGTCTACCAAAAGATGCATGTGCATGCTTAAAACGCGTTTTCGCACAAATGCGTGCGCGGGTGCTAAAAAGAGCAGCATCGGCATGCTTAGCACGTCGTTTGGTAGAAATCCACGTGCGCGTTCTGCAAAAAGCACCATTTGCATGCACATCTTGTGGTTTTGCAGAAAACTTCATCCGCGTCTACCAAAAGATGCATGTGCATGCTTAAAACGCGTTTTCGCACAAATCCGTGCGCGAGTGCTAAAAAGAGCAGCATCGGCATGCTTAGCACGTCGTTTGGTAGAAATCCACGTGCGCGTTCTGCCAAAAGCACCATTTGCATGCACATCTTGTGGTTTTGCAAAAAACTTCATCCGCGTCTACCAAAAGATGCATGTGCATGCTTAAAACGCGTTTTCGCACAAATCCGTGCGCGGGTGCTAAAAAGAGCAGCATCGGCATGCTTAGCACGTCGTTTGGTAGAAATCCACGGGCGCGTTCTGCCAAAAGCACCATTTGCATGCACATCTTGTGGTTTTGCAGAAAACTTCATCCGCGTCTACCAAAAGATGCATGTGCATGCTTAAAACGCGTTTTCGCACAAATCCGTGCGCGGGTGCTAAAAAGAGCAGCATCGGCATGCTTAGCACGTCGTTTGGTAAAAATCCACGTGCGCGTTCTGCCAAAAGCACCATTTGCATGCACATCTTGTGGTTTCGCAGAAAACTTCATCCGCGTCTACCAAAAGATGCATGTGCATGCTTAAAACGCGTTTTCGCACAAATCCGTGCGCGGGTGCTAAAAAGAGCAGCATCGGCATGCTTAGCACGTCGTTTGGTAGAAATCCACGTGCGCGTTCTGCCAAAAGCACCATTTGCATGCACATCTTGTGGTTTTGCAGAAAACTTCATCCGCGTTTACCAAAAGATGCATGTGCATGCTTAAAACGCGTTTTCGCACAAATCCGTGCGCGGGTGCTAAAAAGAGCAGCATCGGCATGCTTAGCACGTCGTTTGGTAGAAATCCACGTGCGCGTTCTGCCAAAAGCACCATTTGCGTGCACATCTTGTGGTTTTGCAGAAAACTTCATCCGCGTCTACCAAAAGATGCATGTGCATGCTTAAAACGCGTTTTCGCACAAATGCGTGCGCGGGTGCTAAAAGAGCAGCATCGGCATGCTTAGCACGTCGTTGGGTAGAAATCCACGTGCGCGTTCTGCCAAAAGCACCATTTGCATGCACATCTTGTGGTTTTGCAGAAAACTTCATCCGCGTCTACCAAAAGATGCATGTGCATGCTTAAAACGCGTTTTCGCACAAATCCGTGCGCGGATGCTAAAAAGAGCAGCATCGGCATGCTTAGCACGTCGTTTGGTAGAAATCCACGTGCGCGTTCTGCCAAAAGCACCATTTGCATGCACATCTTGTGGTTTTGCAGAAAACTTAATCCGCGTCTACCAAAAGATGCATGTGCATGCTTAAAACGCGTTTTCGCACAAATCCGTGCGCGGATGCTAAAAAGAGCAGCATCGGCATGCTTAGCACGTCGTTTGGTAGAAATCCACGTGCGCGTTCTGCCAAAAGCACCATTTGCATGCACATCTTGTGGTTTTGCAGAAAACTTAATCCGCGTCTACCAAAAGATGCATGTGCATGCTTAAAACGCGTTTTCGCACAAATCCGTGCGCGAGTGCTAAAAAGAGCAGCATCGGCATGCTTAGCACGTCGTTTGGTAGAAATCCACGTGCGCGTTCTGCCAAAAGCACCATTTGCATGCACATCTTGTGGTTTTGCAGAAAACTTCATCCGCGTCTACCAAAAGATGCATGTGCATGCTTAAAAGGCGTTTTCGCACAAATCCGTGCGCGGGTGCTAAAAAGAGCAGCATCGGCATGCTTAGCACGTCGTTTGGTAGAAATCCACGTGCGCGTTCTGGCAAAAGCACCATTTGCATGCACATCTTGTGGTTTTGCAGAAAACTTCATCCGCGTCTACCAAAAGATGCATGTGCATGCTTAAAACGCGTTTTCGCACAAATGCGTGCGCGGGTGCTAAAAAGAGCAGCATCGAAATGCTTAGCACGTCGTTTGGTAGAAATCCACGTGCGCGTTCTGCCAAAAGCACCATTTGCATGCACATCTTGTGGTTTTGCAGAAAACTTCATCCGCGTCTACCAAAAGATGCATGTGCATGCTTAAAACGCGTTTTCGCACAAATCCGTGCGCGGGTGCTAAAAAGAGCAGCATCGGCATGCTTAGCACGTCGTTTGGTAGAAATCCACGTGCGCGTTCTGCAAAAAGCACCATTTGCATGCACATCTTCTGGTTTTGCAGAAAACTTCATCCGCGTCTACCAAAAGATGCATGTGCATGCTTAAAAGGCGTTTTCGCACAAATCCGTGCGCGGGTGCTAAAAAGAGCAGCATCGGCATGCTTAGCACGTCGTTTGGTAGAAATCCACGTGCGCGTTCTGCCAAAAGCACCATTTGCATGCACATCTTGTGGTTTTGCAGAAAACTTCATCCGCGTCTACCAAAAGATGCATGTGCATGCTTAAAACGCGTTTTCGCACAAATCCGTGCGCGGGTGCTAAAAAGAGCAGCATCGGCATGCTTAGCACATCGTTTGGTAGAAATCCACGTGCGCGTTCTGCCAAAAGCACCATTTGCATGCACATCTTGTGGTTTTGCAGAAAACTTCATCCGCGTCTACCAAAAGATGCATGTGCATGCTTAAAACGCGTTTTCGCACAAATGCATGCGCGGGTGCTAAAAAGAGCAGCATCGGCATGCTTACCACGTCGTTTGGTAGAAATCCACGTGCGCGTTCTGCCAAAAGCACCATTTGCATGCACATCTTGTGGTTTTGCAGAAAACTTCATCCGCGTCTACCAAAAGATGCATGTGCATGCTTAAAACGCGTTTTCGCACAAATCCGTGCGCGGGTGCTAAAAAGAGCAGCATCGGCATGCTTAGCACGTCGTTTGGTAGAAATCCACGTGCGCGTTCTGCCAAAAGCACCATTTGCGTGCACATCTTGTGGTTTTGCAGAAAACTTCATCCGCGTCTACCAAAAGATGCATGTGCATGCTTAAAACGCGTTTTCGCACAAATGCGTGCGCGGGTGCTAAAAAGAGCAGCATCGGCATGCTTAGCACGTCGTTGGGTAGAAATCCACGTGCGCGTTCTGCCAAAAGCACCATTTGCATGCACATCTTGTGGTTTTGCAGAAAACTTCATCCGCGTCTACCAAAAGATGCATGTGCATGCTTAAAACGCGTTTTCGCACAAATCCGTGCGCGGATGCTAAAAAGAGCAGCATCGGCATGCTTAGCACGTCGTTTGGTAGAAATCCACGTGCGCGTTCTGCCAAAAGCACCATTTGCATGCACATCTTGTGGTTTTGCAGAAAACTTAATCCGCGTCTACCAAAAGATGCATGTGCATGCTTAAAACGCGTTTTCGCACAAATCCGTGCGCGGATGCTAAAAAGAGCAGCATCGGCATGCTTAGCACGTCGTTTGGTAGAAATCCACGTGCGCGTTCTGCCAAAAGCACCATTTGCATGCACATCTTGTGGTTTTGCAGAAAACTTAATCCGTGTCTACCAAAAGATGCATGTGCATGCTTAAAACGCGTTTTCGCACAAATCCGTGCGCGAGTGCTAAAAAGAGCAGCATCGGCATGCTTAGCACGTCGTTTGGTAGAAATCCACGTGCGCGTTCTCCAAAAGCACCATTTGCATGCACATCTTGTGGTTTTGCAGAAAACTTCATCCGCGTCTACCAAAAGATGCATGTGCATGCTTAAAAGGCGTTTTCGCACAAATCCGTGCGCGGGTGCTAAAAAGAGCAGCATCGGCATGCTTAGCACGTCGTTTGGTAGAAATCCACGTGCGCGTTCTGCCAAAAGCACCATTTGCATGCACATCTTCTGGTTTTGCAGAAAACTTCATCCGCGTCTACCAAAAGATGCATGTGCATGCTTAAAAGGCGTTTTCGCACAAATCCGTGCGCGGGTGCTAAAAAGAGCAGCATCGGCATGCTTAGCACGTCGTTTGGTAGAAATCCACGTGCGCGTTCTGCCAAAAGCACCATTTGCATGCACATCTTGTGGTTTTGCAGAAAACTTCATCCGCGTCTACCAAAAGATGCATGTGCATGCTTAAAACGCGTTTTCGCACAAATCCGTGCGCGGGTGCTAAAAAGAGCAGCATCGGCATGCTTAGCACGTCGTTTGGTAGAAATCCACGTGCGCGTTCTGCCAAAAGCACCATTTGCATGCACATCTTGTGGTTTTGCAGAAAACTTCATCCGCGTCTACCAAAAGATGCATGTGCATGCTTAAAACGCGTTTTCGCACAAATGCGTGCGCGGGTGCTAAAAAGAGCAGCATCGGCATGCTTACCACGTCGTTTGGTAGAAATCCACGTGCGCGTTCTGCCAAAAGCACCATTTGCATGCACATCTTGTGGTTTTGCAGAAAACTTCTTCCGCGTCTACCAAAAGATGCATGTGCATGCTTAAAACGCGTTTTCGTACAAATGCGTGCGCGGGTGCTAAAAAGAGCAGCATCGGCATGCTTAGCACGTCGTTTGGTAGAAATCCACGTGCGCGTTCTGCAAAAAGCACCATTTGCATGCACATCTTGTGGTTTTGCAGAAAACTTCATCCGCGTCTACCAAAAGATGCATGTGCATGCTTAAAACGCGTTTTCGCACAAATCCGTGCGCGAGTGCTAAAACGAGCAGCATCGGCATGCTTAGCACGTCGTTTGGTAGAAATCCACGTGCGCGTTCTGCCAAAAGCACCATTTGCATGCACATCTTGTGGTTTTGCAGAAAACTTCATCCGCGTCTACCAAAAGATGCATGTGCATGCTTAAAACGCGTTTTCGCACAAATCCGTGCGCGGGTGCTAAAAAGAGCAGCATCGGCATGCTTAGCACGTCGTTTGGTAGAAATCCACGTGCGCGTTCTGCCAAAAGCACCATTTGCGTGCACATCTTGTGGTTTTGCAGAAAACTTCATCCGCGTCTACCAAAAGATGCATGTGCATGCTTAAAACGCGTTTTCGCACAAATCCGTGCGCGGGTGCTAAAAAGAGCAGCATCGGCATGCTTAGCACGTCGTTTGGTAGAAATCCACGTGCGCGTTCTGCCAAAAGCACCATTTGCGTGCACATCTTGTGGTTTTGCAGAAAACTTCATCCGCGTCTACCAAAAGATGCATGTGCATGCTTAAAACGCGTTTTCGCACAAATGCGTGCGCGGGTGCTAAAAAGAGCAGCATCGGCATGCTTAGCACGTCGTTGGGTAGAAATCCACGTGCGCGTTCTGCCAAAAGCACCATTTGCATGCACATCTTGTGGTTTTGCAGAAAACTTCATCCGCGTCTACCAAAAGATGCATGTGCATGCTTAAAACGCGTTTTCGCACAAATCCGTGCGCGGATGCTAAAAAGAGCAGCATCGGCATGCTTAGCACGTCGTTTGGTAGAAATCCACGTGCGCGTTCTGCCAAAAGCACCATTTGCATGCACATCTTGTGGTTTTGCAGAAAACTTAATCCGCGTCTACCAAAAGATGCATGTGCATGCTTAAAACGCGTTTTCGCACAAATCCGTGCGCGGATGCTAAAAAGAGCAGCATCGGCATGCTTAGCACGTCGTTTGGTAGAAATCCACGTGCGCGTTCTGCCAAAAGCACCATTTGCATGCACATCTTGTGGTTTTGCAGAAAACTTAATCCGCGTCTACCAAAAGATGCATGTGCATGCTTAAAACGCGTTTTCGCACAAATCCGTGCGCGAGTGCTAAAAAGAGCAGCATCGGCATGCTTAGCACGTCGTTTGGTAGAAATCCACGTGCGCGTTCTGCCAAAAGCACCATTTGCATGCACATCTTGTGGTTTTGCAGAAAACTTCATCCGCGTCTACCAAAAGATGCATGTGCATGCTTAAAAGGCGTTTTCGCACAAATCCGTGCGCGGGTGCTAAAAAGAGCAGCATCGGCATGCTTAGCACGTCGTTTGGTAGAAATCCACGTGCGCGTTCTGCCAAAAGCACCATTTGCATGCACATCTTGTGGTTTTGCAGAAAACTTCATCCGCGTCTACCAAAAGATGCATGTGCATGCTTAAAACGCGTTTTCGCACAAATGCGTGCGCGGGTGCTAAAAAGAGCAGCATCGAAATGCTTAGCACGTCGTTTGGTAGAAATCCACGTGCGCGTTCTGCCAAAAGCACCATTTGCATGCACATCTTGTGGTTTTGCAGAAAACTTCATCCGCGTCTACCAAAAGATGCATGTGCATGCTTAAAACGCGTTTTCGCACAAATCCGTGCGCGGGTGCTAAAAAGAGCAGCATCGGCATGCTTAGCACGTCGTTTGGTAGAAATCCACGTGCGCGTTCTGCAAAAAGCACCATTTGCATGCACATCTTCTGGTTTTGCAGAAAACTTCATCCGCGTCTACCAAAAGATGCATGTGCATGCTTAAAAGGCGTTTTCGCACAAATCCGTGCGCGGGTGCTAAAAAGAGCAGCATCGGCATGCTTAGCACGTCGTTTGGTAGAAATCCACGTGCGCGTTCTGCCAAAAGCACCATTTGCATGCACATCTTGTGGTTTTGCAGAAAACTTCATCCGCGTCTACCAAAAGATGCATGTGCATGCTTAAAACGCGTTTTCGCACAAATCCGTGCGCGGGTGCTAAAAAGAGCAGCATCGGCATGCTTAGCACGTCGTTTGGTAGAAATCCACGTGCGCGTTCTGCCAAAAGCACCATTTGCATGCACATCTTGTGGTTTTGCAGAAAACTTCATCCGCGTCTACCAAAAGATGCATGTGCATGCTTAAAACGCGTTTTCGCACAAATGCGTGCGCGGGTGCTAAAAAGAGCAGCATCGGCATGCTTACCACGTCGTTTGGTAGAAATCCACGTGCGCGTTCGGCCAAAAGCACCATTTGCATGCACATCTTGTGGTTTTGCAGAAAACTTCATCCGCGTCTACCAAAAGATGCATGTGCATGCTTAAAACGCGTTTTCGCACAAATCCGTGCGCGGGTGCTAAAAAGAGCAGCATCGGCATGCTTAGCACGTCGTTTGGTAGAAATCCACGTGCGCGTTCTGCCAAAAGCACCATTTGCATGCACATCTTGTGGTTTTGCAGAAAACTTCATCCGCGTCTACCAAAAGATGCATGTGCATGCTTAAAACGCGTTTTCGCACAAATCCGTGCGCGGGTGCTAAAAAGAGCAGCATCGGCATGCTTAGCACGTCGTTTGGTAGAAATCCACGTGCGCGTTCTGCCAAAAGCACCATTTGCGTGCACATCTTGTGGTTTTGCAGAAAACTTCATCCGCGTCTACCAAAAGATGCATGTGCATGCTTAAAACGCGTTTTCGCACAAATGCGTGCGCGGGTGCTAAAAAGAGCAGCATCGGCATGCTTAGCACGTCGTTGGGTAGAAATCCACGTGCGCGTTCTGCCAAAAGCACCATTTGCATGCACATCTTGTGGTTTTGCAGAAAACTTCATCCGCGTCTACCAAAAGATGCATGTGCATACTTAAAACGCGTTTTCGCACAAATCCGTGCGCGGATGCTAAAAAGAGCAGCATCGGCATGCTTAGCACGTCGTTTGGTAGAAATCCACGTGCGCGTTCTGCCAAAAGCACCATTTGCATGCACATCTTGTGGTTTTGCAGAAAACTTAATCCGCGTCTACCAAAAGATGCATGTGCATGCTTAAAACGCGTTTTCGCACAAATCCGTGCGCGGATGCTAAAAAGAGCAGCATCGGCATGCTTAGCACGTCGTTTGGTAGAAATCCACGTGCGCGTTCTGCCAAAAGCACCATTTGCATGCACATCTTGTGGTTTTGCAGAAAACTTAATCCGCGTCTACCAAAAGATGCATGTGCATGCTTAAAACGCGTTTTCGCACAAATCCGTGCGCGAGTGCTAAAAAGAGCAGCATCGGCATGCTTAGCACGTCGTTTGGTAGAAATCCACGTGCGCGTTCTGCCAAAAGCACCATTTGCATGCACATCTTGTGGTTTTGCAGAAAACTTCATTCGCGTCTACCAAAAGATGCATGTGCATGCTTAAAACGCGTTTTCGCACAAATCCGTGCGCGGGTGCTAAAAAGAGCAGCATCGGCATGCTTAGCACGTCGTTTGGTAGAAATCCACGTGCGCGTTCTGCCAAAAGCACCATTTGCATGCACATCTTGTGGTTTTGCAGAAAACTTCATCCGCGTCTACCAAAAGATGCATGTGCATGCTTAAAACGCGTTTTCGCACAAATGCGTGCGCGGGTGCTAAAAAGAGCAGCATCGAAATGCTTAGCACGTCGTTTGGTAGAAATCCACGTGCGCGTTCTGCCAAAGGCACCATTTGCATGCACATCTTGTGGTTTTGCAGAAAACTTCATCCGCGTCTACCAAAAGATGCATGTGCATGCTTAAAACGCGTTTTCGCACAAATCCGTGCGCGGGTGCTAAAAAGAGCAGCATCGGCATGCTTAGCACGTCGTTTGGTAGAAATCCACGTGCGCGTTCTGCAAAAAGCACCATTTGCATGCACATCTTCTGGTTTTGCAGAAAACTTCATCCGCGTCTACCAAAAGATGCATGTGCATGCTTAAAAGGCGTTTTCGCACAAATCCGTGCGCGGGTGCTAAAAAGAGCAGCATCGGCATGCTTAGCACGTCGTTTGGTAGAAATCCACGTGCGCGTTCTGCCAAAAGCACCATTTGCATGCACATCTTGTGGTTTTGCAGAAAACTTCATCCGCGTCTACCAAAAGATGCATGTGCATGCTTAAAACGCGTTTTCGCACAAATCCGTGCGCGGGTGCTAAAAAGAGCAGCATCGGCATGCTTAGCACGTCGTTTGGTAGAAATCCACGTGCGCGTTCTGCCAAAAGCACCATTTGCATGCACATCTTGTGGTTTTGCAGAAAACTTCATCCGCGTCTACCAAAAGATGCATGTGCATGCTTAAAACGCGTTTTCGCACAAATGCGTGCGCGGGTGCTAAAAAGAGCAGCATCGGCATGCTTACCACGTCGTTTGGTAGAAATCCACGTGCGCGTTCTGCCAAAAGCACCATTTGCATGCACATCTTGTGGTTTTGCAGAAAACTTCATCCGCGTCTACCAAAAGATGCATGTGCATGCTTAAAAGGCGTTTTCGCACAAATCCGTGCGCGGGTGCTAAAAAGAGCAGCATCGGCATGCTTAGCACGTCGTTTGGTAGAAATCCACGTGCGCGTTCTGCCAAAAGCACCATTTGCATGCACATCTTGTGGTTTTGCAGAAAACTTCATCCGCGTCTACCAAAAGATGCATGTGCATGCTTAAAACGCGTTTTCGCACAAATGCGTGCGCGGGTGCTAAAAAGAGCAGCATCGAAATGCTTAGCACGTCGTTTGGTAGAAATCCACGTGCGCGTTCTGCCAAAAGCACCATTTGCATGCACATCTTGTGGTTTTGCAGAAAACTTCATCCGCGTCTACCAAAAGATGCATGTGCATGCTTAAAACGCGTTTTCGCACAAATCCGTGCGCGGGTGCTAAAAAGAGCAGCATCGGCATGCTTAGCACGTCGTTTGGTAGAAATCCACGTGCGCGTTCTGCAAAAAGCACCATTTGCATGCACATCTTCTGGTTTTGCAGAAAACTTCATCCGCGTCTACCAAAAGATGCATGTGCATGCTTAAAAGGCGTTTTCGCACAAATCCGTGCGCGGGTGCTAAAAAGAGCAGCATCGGCATGCTTAGCACGTCGTTTGGTAGAAATCCACGTGCGCGTTCTGCCAAAAGCACCATTTGCATGCACATCTTGTGGTTTTGCAGAAAACTTCATCCGCGTCTACCAAAAGATGCATGTGCATGCTTAAAACGCGTTTTCGCACAAATCCGTGCGCGGGTGCTAAAAAGAGCAGCATCGGCATGCTTAGCACGTCGTTTGGTAGAAATCCACGTGCGCGTTCTGCCAAAAGCACCATTTGCATGCACATCTTGTGGTTTTGCAGAAAACTTCATCCGCGTCTACCAAAAGATGCATGTGCATGCTTAAAACGCGTTTTCGCACAAATGCGTGCGCGGGTGCTAAAAAGAGCAGCATCGGCATGCTTACCACGTCGTTTGGTAGAAATCCACGTGCGCGTTCGGCCAAAAGCACCATTTGCATGCACATCTTGTGGTTTTGCAGAAAACTTCATCCGCGTCTACCAAAAGATGCATGTGCATGCTTAAAACGCGTTTTCGCACAAATCCGTGCGCGGGTGCTAAAAAGAGCAGCATCGGCATGCTTAGCACGTCGTTTGGTAGAAATCCACGTGCGCGTTCTGCCAAAAGCACCATTTGCATGCACATCTTGTGGTTTTGCAGAAAACTTCATCCGCGTCTACCAAAAGATGCATGTGCATGCTTAAAACGCGTTTTCGCACAAATCCGTGCGCGGGTGCTAAAAAGAGCAGCATCGGCATGCTTAGCACGTCGTTTGGTAGAAATCCACGTGCGCGTTCTGCCAAAAGCACCATTTGCGTGCACATCTTGTGGTTTTGCAGAAAACTTCATCCGCGTCTACCAAAAGATGCATGTGCATGCTTAAAACGCGTTTTCGCACAAATGCGTGCGCGGGTGCTAAAAAGAGCAGCATCGGCATGCTTAGCACGTCGTTGGGTAGAAATCCACGTGCGCGTTCTGCCAAAAGCACCATTTGCATGCACATCTTGTGGTTTTGCAGAAAACTTCATCCGCGTCTACCAAAAGATGCATGTGCATACTTAAAACGCGTTTTCGCACAAATCCGTGCGCGGATGCTAAAAAGAGCAGCATCGGCATGCTTAGCACGTCGTTTGGTAGAAATCCACGTGCGCGTTCTGCCAAAAGCACCATTTGCATGCACATCTTGTGGTTTTGCAGAAAACTTAATCCGCGTCTACCAAAAGATGCATGTGCATGCTTAAAACGCGTTTTCGCACAAATCCGTGCGCGGATGCTAAAAAGAGCAGCATCGGCATGCTTAGCACGTCGTTTGGTAGAAATCCACGTGCGCGTTCTGCCAAAAGCACCATTTGCATGCACATCTTGTGGTTTTGCAGAAAACTTAATCCGCGTCTACCAAAAGATGCATGTGCATGCTTAAAACGCGTTTTCGCACAAATCCGTGCGCGAGTGCTAAAAAGAGCAGCATCGGCATGCTTAGCACGTCGTTTGGTAGAAATCCACGTGCGCGTTCTGCCAAAAGCACCATTTGCATGCACATCTTGTGGTTTTGCAGAAAACTTCATTCGCGTCTACCAAAAGATGCATGTGCATGCTTAAAACGCGTTTTCGCACAAATCCGTGCGCGGGTGCTAAAAAGAGCAGCATCGGCATGCTTAGCACGTCGTTTGGTAGAAATCCACGTGCGCGTTCTGCCAAAAGCACCATTTGCATGCACATCTTGTGGTTTTGCAGAAAACTTCATCCGCGTCTACCAAAAGATGCATGTGCATGCTTAAAACGCGTTTTCGCACAAATGCGTGCGCGGGTGCTAAAAAGAGCAGCATCGAAATGCTTAGCACGTCGTTTGGTAGAAATCCACGTGCGCGTTCTGCCAAAGGCACCATTTGCATGCACATCTTGTGGTTTTGCAGAAAACTTCATCCGCGTCTACCAAAAGATGCATGTGCATGCTTAAAACGCGTTTTCGCACAAATCCGTGCGCGGGTGCTAAAAAGAGCAGCATCGGCATGCTTAGCACGTCGTTTGGTAGAAATCCACGTGCGCGTTCTGCAAAAAGCACCATTTGCATGCACATCTTCTGGTTTTGCAGAAAACTTCATCCGCGTCTACCAAAAGATGCATGTGCATGCTTAAAAGGCGTTTTCGCACAAATCCGTGCGCGGGTGCTAAAAAGAGCAGCATCGGCATGCTTAGCACGTCGTTTGGTAGAAATCCACGTGCGCGTTCTGCCAAAAGCACCATTTGCATGCACATCTTGTGGTTTTGCAGAAAACTTCATCCGCGTCTACCAAAAGATGCATGTGCATGCTTAAAACGCGTTTTCGCACAAATCCGTGCGCGGGTGCTAAAAAGAGCAGCATCGGCATGCTTAGCACGTCGTTTGGTAGAAATCCACGTGCGCGTTCTGCCAAAAGCACCATTTGCATGCACATCTTGTGGTTTTGCAGAAAACTTCATCCGCGTCTACCAAAAGATGCATGTGCATGCTTAAAACGCGTTTTCGCACAAATGCGTGCGCGGGTGCTAAAAAGAGCAGCATCGGCATGCTTACCACGTCGTTTGGTAGAAATCCACGTGCGCGTTCTGCCAAAAGCACCATTTGCATGCACATCTTGTGGTTTTGCAGAAAACTTCTTCCGCGTCTACCAAAAGATGCATGTGCATGCTTAAAATGCGTTTTCGCACAAATGCGTGCGCGGGTGCTAAAAAGAGCAGCATCGGCATGCTTAGCACGTCGTTTGGTAGAAATCCACGTGCGCGTTCTGCCAAAAGCACCATTTGCATGCACATCTTGTGGTTTTGCAGAAAACTTCATTCGCGTCTACCAAAAGATGCATGTGCATGCTTAAAACGCGTTTTCGCACAAATCCGTGCGCGGGTGCTAAAAAGAGCAGCATCGGCATGCTTAGCACGTCGTTTGGTAGAAATCCACGTGCGCGTTCTGCCAAAAGCACCATTTGCATGCACATCTTGTGGTTTTGCAGAAAACTTCATCCGCGTCTACCAAAAGATGCATGTGCATGCTTAAAACGCGTTTTCGCACAAATGCGTGCGCGGGTGCTAAAAAGAGCAGCATCGGCATGCTTAGCACGTCGTTTGGTAGAAATCCACGTGCGCGTTCTGCCAAAAGCACCATTTGCATGCACATCTTGTGGTTTTGCAGAAAACTTCATCCGCGTCTACCAAAAGATGCATGTGCATGCTTAAAACGCGTTTTCGCACAAATCCGTGCGCGGGTGCTAAAAAGAGCAGCATCGGCATGCTTAGCACGTCGTTTGGTAGAAATCCACGTGCGCGTTCTGCCAAAAGCACCATTTGCATGCACATCTTGTGGTTTTGCAGAAAACTTCATCCGCGTCTACCAAAAGATGCATGTGCATGCTTAAAACGCGTTTTCGCACAAATCCGTGCGCGGGTGCTAAAAAGAGCAGCATCGGCATGCTTAGCACGTCGTTTGGTAGAAATCCACGTGCGCGTTCTGCCAAAAGCACCATTTGCGTGCACATCTTGTGGTTTTGCAGAAAACTTCATCCCCGTCTACCAAAAGATGCATGTGCATGCTTAAAACGCGTTTTCGCACAAATGCGTGCGCGGGTGCTAAAAAGAGCAGCATCGGCATGCTTAGCACGTCGTTGGGTAGAAATCCACGTGCGCGTTCTGCCAAAAGCACCATTTGCATGCACATCTTGTGGTTTTGCAGAAAACTTCATCCGCGTCTACCAAAAGATGCATGTGCATGCTTAAAACGCGTTTTCGCACAAATCCGTGCGCGGGTGCTAAAAAGAGCAGCATCGGCATGCTTAGCACGTCGTTTGGTAGAAATCCACGGGCGCGTTCTGCCAAAAGCACCATTTGCATGCACATCTTGTGGTTTTGCAGAAAACTTCATCCGCGTCTACCAAAAGATGCATGTGCATGCTTAAAACGCGTTTTCGCACAAATCCGTGCGCGGGTGCTAAAAAGAGCAGCATCGGCATGCTTAGCACGTCGTTTGGTAGAAATCCACGTGCGCGTTCTGCCAAAAGCACCATTTGCATGCACATCTTGTGGTTTTGCAGAAAACTTCATCCGCGTCTACCAAAAGATGCATGTGCATGCTTAAAACGCGTTTTCGCACAAATCCGTGCGCGGGTGCTAAAAAGAGCAGCATCGGCATGCTTAGCACGTCGTTTGGTAGAAATCCACGTGCGCGTTCTGCCAAAAGCACCATTTGCATGCACATCTTGTGGTTTTGCAGAAAACTTCATCCGCGTCTACCAAAATGCATGTGCATGCTTAAAACGCGTTTTCGCACAAATCCGTGCGCGGGTGCTAAAAAGAGCAGCATCGGCATGCTTAGCACGTCGTTTGGTAGAAATCCACGTGCGCGTTCTGCCAAAAGCACCATTTGCGTGCACATCTTGTGGTTTTGCAGAAAACTTCATCCCCGTCTACCAAAAGATGCATGTGCATGCTTAAAACGCGTTTTCGCACAAATGCGTGCGCGGGTGCTAAAAAGAGCAGCATCGGCATGCTTAGCACGTCGTTGGGTAGAAATCCACGTGCGCGTTCTGCCAAAAGCACCATTTGCATGCACATCTTGTGGTTTTGCAGAAAACTTCATCCGCGTCTACCAAAAGATGCATGTGCATGCTTAAAACGCGTTTTCGCACAAATCCGTGCGCGGATGCTAAAAAGAGCAGCATCGGCATGCTTAGCACGTCGTTTGGTAGAAATCCACGTGCGCGTTCTGCCAAAAGCACCATTTGCATGCACATCTTGTGGTTTTGCAGAAAACTTCATCCGCGTCTACCAAAAGATGCATGTGCATGCTTAAAACGCGTTTTCGCACAAATCCGTGCGCGGGTGCTAAAAAGAGCAGCATCGGCATGCTTAGCACGTCGTTTGGTAGAAATCCACGTGCGCGTTCTGCCAAAAGCACCATTTGCGTGCACATCTTGTGGTTTTGCAGAAAACTTCATCCCCGTCTACCAAAAGATGCATGTGCATGCTTAAAACGCGTTTTCGCACAAATGCGTGCGCGGGTGCTAAAAAGAGCAGCATCGGCATGCTTAGCACGTCGTTGGGTAGAAATCCACGTGCGCGTTCTGCCAAAAGCACCATTTGCATGCACATCTTGTGGTTTTGCAGAAAACTTCATCCGCGTCTACCAAAAGATGCATGTGCATGCTTAAAACGCGTTTTCGCACAAATCCGTGCGCGGATGCTAAAAAGAGCAGCATCGGCATGCTTAGCACGTCGTTTGGTAGAAATCCACGTGCGCGTTCTGCCAAAAGCACCATTTGCATGCACATCTTGTGGTTTTGCAGAAAACTTAATCCGCGTCTACCAAAAGATGCATGTGCATGCTTAAAACGCGTTTTCGCACAAATCCGTGCGCGAGTGCTAAAAAGAGCAGCATCGGCATGCTTAGCACGTCGTTTGGTAGAAATCCACGTGCGCGTTCTGCCAAAAGCACCATTTGCATGCACATCTTGTGGTTTTGCAGAAAACTTCATCCGCGTCTACCAAAAGATGCATGTGCATGCTTAAAACGCGTTTTCGCACAAATCCGTGCGCGGGTGCTAAAAAGAGCAGCATCGGCATGCTTAGCACGTCGTTTGGTAGAAATCCACGGGCGCGTTCTGCCAAAAGCACCATTTGCATGCACATCTTGTGGTTTTGCAGAAAACTTCATCCGCGTCTACCAAAAGATGCATGTGCATGCTTAAAACGCGTTTTCGCACAAATCCGTGCGCGGGTGCTAAAAAGAGCAGCATCGGCATGCTTAGCACGTCGTTTGGTAGAAATCCACGTGCGCGTTCTGCCAAAAGCACCATTTGCATGCACATCTTGTGGTTTTGCAGAAAACTTCATCCGCGTCTACCAAAAGATGCATGTGCATGCTTAAAACGCGTTTTCGCACAAATGCGTGCGCGGGTGCTAAAAAGAGCAGCATCGAAATGCTTAGCACGTCGTTTGGTAGAAATCCACGTGCGCGTTCTGCCAAAAGCACCATTTGCATGCACATCTTGTGGTTTTGCAGAAAACTTCATTCGCGTCTACCAAAAGATGCATGTGCATGCTTAAAACGCGTTTTCGCACAAATCCGTGCGCGGGTGCTAAAAAGAGCAGCATCGGCATGCTTAGCACGTCGTTTGGTAGAAATGCACGGGCGCGTTCTGCCAAAAGCACCATTTGCATGCACATCTTGTGGTTTTGCAGAAAACTTCATCCGCGTCTACCAAAAGATGCATGTGCATGCTTAAAACGCGTTTTCGCACAAATGCGTGCGCGGGTGCTAAAAAGAGCAGCATCGAAATGCTTAGCACGTCGTTTGGTAGAAATCCACGTGCGCGTTCTGCCAAAAGCACCATTTGCATGCACATCTTGTGGTTTTGCAGAAAACTTCATTCGCGTCTACCAAAAGATGCATGTGCATGCTTAAAACGCGTTTTCGCACAAATCCGTGCGCGGGTGCTAAAAAGAGCAGCATCGGCATGCTTAGCACGTCGTTTGGTAGAAATCCACGTGCGCGTTCTGCCAAAAGCACCATTTGCATGCACATCTTGTGGTTTTGCAGAAAACTTCATCCGCGTCTACCAAAAGATGCATGTGCATGCTTAAAACGCGTTTTCGCACAAATGCGTGCGCGGGTGCTAAAAAGAGCAGCATCGGCATGCTTAGCACGTCGTTTGGTAGAAATCCACGTGCGCGTTCTGCCAAAAGCACCATTTGCATGCACATCTTGTGGTTTTGCAGAAAACTTCATCCGCGTCTACCAAAAGATGCATGTGCATGCTTAAAACGCGTTTTCGCACAAATCCGTGCGCGGGTGCTAAAAAGAGCAGCATCGGCATGCTTAGCACGTCGTTTGGTAGAAATCCACGTGCGCGTTCTGCCAAAAGCACCATTTGCATGCACATCTTGTGGTTTTGCAGAAAACTTCATCCGCGTCTACCAAAAGATGCATGTGCATGCTTAAAACGCGTTTTCGCACAAATCCGTGCGCGGGTGCTAAAAAGAGCAGCATCGGCATGCTTAGCACGTCGTTTGGTAGAAATCCACGTGCGCGTTCTGCCAAAAGCACCATTTGCGTGCACATCTTGTGGTTTTGCAGAAAACTTCATCCCCGTCTACCAAAAGATGCATGTGCATGCTTAAAACGCGTTTTCGCACAAATGCGTGCGCGGGTGCTAAAAAGAGCAGCATCGGCATGCTTAGCACGTCGTTGGGTAGAAATCCACGTGCGCGTTCTGCCAAAAGCACCATTTGCATGCACATCTTGTGGTTTTGCAGAAAACTTCATCCGCGTCTAACAAAAGATGCATGTGCATGTTTAAAACGCGTTTTCGCACAAATCCGTGCGCGGATGCTAAAAAGAGCAGCATCGGCATGCTTAGCACGTCGTTTGGTAGAAATCCACGTGCGCGTTCTGCCAAAAGCACCATTTGCATGCACATCTTGTGGTTTTGCAGAAAACTTCATTCGCGTCTACCAAAAGATGCATGTGCATGCTTAAAACGCGTTTTCGCACAAATCCGTGCGCGGGTGCTAAAAAGAGCAGCATCGGCATGCTTAGCACGTCGTTTGGTAGAAATCCACGTGCGCGTTCTGCCAAAAGCACCATTTGCATGCACATCTTGTGGTTTTGCAGAAAACTTCATCCGCGTCTACCAAAAGATGCATGTGCATGCTTAAAACGCGTTTTCGCACAAATGCGTGCGCGGGTTGCTAAAAGAGCAGCATCGGCATGCTTAGCACGTCGTTTGGTAGAAATCCACGTGCGCGTTCTGCCAAAAGCACCATTTGCATGCACATCTTGTGGTTTTGCAGAAAACTTCATCCGCGTCTACCAAAAGATGCATGTGCATGCTTAAAACGCGTTTTCGCACAAATCCGTGCGCGGGTGCTAAAAAGAGCAGCATCGGCATGCTTAGCACGTCGTTTGGTAGAAATCCACGTGCGCGTTCTGCCAAAAGCACCATTTGCATGCACATCTTGTGGTTTTGCAGAAAACTTCCTCCGCGTCTACCAAAAGATGCATGTGCATGCTTAAAACGCGTTTCGCAGAAATCCGTGCGCGGGTGCTAAAAAGAGCAGCATCGGCATGCTTAGCACGTCGTTTGGTAGAAATCCACGTGCGCGTTCTGCCAAAAGCACCATTTGCGTGCACATCTTGTGGTTTTGCAGAAAACTTCATCCCCGTCTACCAAAAGATGCATGTGCATGCTTAAAACGCGTTTTCGCACAAATGCGTGCGCGGGTGCTAAAAAGAGCAGCATCGGCATGCTTAGCACGTCGTTGGGTAGAAATCCACGTGCGCGTTCTGCCAAAAGCACCATTTGCATGCACATCTTGTGGTTTTGCAGAAAACTTCATCCGCGTCTACCAAAAGATGCATGTGCATGCTTAAAACGCGTTTTCGCACAAATCCGTGCGCGGATGCTAAAAAGAGCACCATCGGCATGCTTAGCACGTCGTTTGGTAGAAATCCACGTGCGCGTTCTGCCAAAAGCACCATTTGCATGCACATCTTGTGGTTTTGCAGAAAACTTAATCCGCGTCTACCAAAAGATGCATGTGCATGCTTAAAACGCGTTTTCGCACAAATCCGTGCGCGGGTGCTAAAAAGAGCAGCATCGGCATGCTTAGCACGTCGTTTGGTAGAAATCCACGTGCGCGTTCTGCCAAAAGCACCATTTGCGTGCACATCTTGTGGTTTTGCAGAAAACTTCATCCGCGTCTACCAAAAGATGCATGTGCATGCTTAAAACGCGTTTTCGCACAAATGCGTGCGCGGGTGCTAAAAAGAGCAGCATCGGCATGCTTAGCACGTCGTTGGGTAGAAATCCACGTGCGCGTTCTGCCAAAAGCACCATTTGCATGCACATCTTGTGGTTTTGCAGAAAACTTCATCCGCGTCTACCAAAAGATGCATGTGCATGCTTAAAACGCGTTTTCGCACAAATCCGTGCGCGGATGCTAAAAAGAGCAGCATCGGCATGCTTAGCACGTCGTTTGGTAGAAATCCACGTGCGCGTTCTGCCAAAAGCACCATTTGCATGCACATCTTGTGGTTTTGCAGAAAACTTAATCCGCGTCTACCAAAAGATGCATGTGCATGCTTAAAACGCGTTTTCGCACAAATCCGTGCGCGGATGCTAAAAAGAGCAGCATCGGCATGCTTAGCACGTCGTTTGGTAGAAATCCACGTGCGCGTTCTGCCAAAAGCACCATTTGCATGCACATCTTGTGGTTTTGCAGAAAACTTAATCCGCGTCTACCAAAGATGCATGTGCATGCTTAAAACGCGTTTTCGCACAAATCCGTGCGCGAGTGCTAAAAAGAGCAGCATCGGCATGCTTAGCACGTCGTTTGGTAGAAATCCACGTGCGCGTTCTGCCAAAAGCACCATTTGCATGCACATCTTGTGGTTTTGCAGAAAACTTCATCCGCGTCTACCAAAAGATGCATGTGCATGCTTAAAAGGCGTTTTCGCACAAATCCGTGCGCGGGTGCTAAAAAGAGCAGCATCGGCATGCTTAGCACGTCGTTTGGTAGAAATCCACGTGCGCGTTCTGCCAAAAGCACCATTTGCATGCACATCTTGTGGTTTTGCAGAAAACTTCATCCGCGTCTACCAAAAGATGCATGTGCATGCTTAAAACGCGTTTTCGCACAAATGCGTGCGCGGGTGCTAAAAAGAGCAGCATCGAAATGCTTAGCACGTCGTTTGGTAGAAATCCACGTGCGCGTTCTGCCAAAGGCACCATTTGCATGCACATCTTGTGGTTTTGCAGAAAACTTCATCCGCGTCTACCAAAAGATGCATGTGCATGCTTAAAACGCGTTTTCGCACAAATCCGTGCGCGGGTGCTAAAAAGAGCAGCATCGGCATGCTTAGCACGTCGTTTGGTAGAAATCCACGTGCGCGTTCTGCAAAAAGCACCATTTGCATGCACATCTTCTGGTTTTGCAGAAAACTTCATCCGCGTCTACCAAAAGATGCATGTGCATGCTTAAAAGGCGTTTTCGCACAAATCCGTGCGCGGGTGCTAAAAAGAGCAGCATCGGCATGCTTAGCACGTCGTTTGGTAGAAATCCACGTGCGCGTTCTGCCAAAAGCACCATTTGCATGCACATCTTGTGGTTTTGCAGAAAACTTCATCCGCGTCTACCAAAAGATGCATGTGCATGCTTAAAACGCGTTTTCGCACAAATCCGTGCGCGGGTGCTAAAAAGAGCAGCATCGGCATGCTTAGCACGTCGTTTGGTAGAAATCCACGTGCGCGTTCTGCCAAAAGCACCATTTGCATGCACATCTTGTGGTTTTGCAGAAAACTTCATCCGCGTCTACCAAAAGATGCATGTGCATGCTTAAAACGCGTTTTCGCACAAATGCGTGCGCGGGTGCTAAAAAGAGCAGCATCGGCATGCTTACCACGTCGTTTGGTAGAAATCCACGTGCGCGTTCTGCCAAAAGCACCATTTGCATGCACATCTTGTGGTTTTGCAGAAAACTTCTTCCGCGTCTACCAAAAGATGCATGTGCATGCTTAAAATGCGTTTTCGCACAAATGCGTGCGCGGGTGCTAAAAAGAGCAGCATCGGCATGCTTAGCACGTCGTTTGGTAGAAATCCACGTGCGCGTTCTGCCAAAAGCACCATTTGCATGCACATCTTGTGGTTTTGCAGAAAACTTCATTCGCGTCTACCAAAAGATGCATGTGCATGCTTAAAAACGCGTTTTCGCACAAATCCGTGCGCGGGTGCTAAAAAGAGCAGCATCGGCATGCTTAGCACGTCGTTTGGTAGAAATCCACGTGCGCGTTCTGCCAAAAGCAGCATTTGCATGCACATCTTGTGGTTTTGCAGAAAACTTCATCCGCGTCTACCAAAAGATGCATGTGCATGCTTAAAACGCGTTTTCGCACAAATGCGTGCGCGGGTGCTAAAAAGAGCAGCATCGGCATGCTTAGCACGTCGTTTGGTAGAAATCCACGTGCGCGTTCTGCCAAAAGCACCATTTGCATGCACATCTTGTGGTTTTGCAGAAAACTTCATCCGCGTCTACCAAAAGATGCATGTGCATGCTTAAAACGCGTTTTCGCACAAATCCGTGCGCGGGTGCTAAAAAGAGCAGCATCGGCATGCTTAGCACGTCGTTTGGTAGAAATCCACGTGCGCGTTCTGCCAAAAGCACCATTTGCATGCACATCTTGTGGTTTTGCAGAAAACTTCATCCGCGTCTACCAAAAGATGCATGTGCATGCTTAAAAGGCGTTTTCGCACAAATCCGTGCGCGGGTGCTAAAAAGAGCAGCATCGGCATGCTTAGCACGTCGTTTGGTAGAAATCCACGTGCGCGTTCTGCCAAAAGCACCATTTGCATGCACATCTTGTGGTTTTGCAGAAAACTTCATCCGCGTCTACCAAAAGATGCATGTGCATGCTTAAAACGCGTTTTCGCACAAATGCGTGCGCGGGTGCTAAAAAGAGCAGCATCGAAATGCTTAGCACGTCGTTTGGTAGAAATCCACGTGCGCGTTCTGCCAAAGGCACCATTTGCATGCACATCTTGTGGTTTTGCAGAAAACTTCATCCGCGTCTACCAAAAGATGCATGTGCATGCTTAAAACGCGTTTTCGCACAAATCCGTGCGCGGGTGCTAAAAAGAGCAGCATCGGCATGCTTAGCACGTCGTTTGGTAGAAATCCACGTGCGCGTTCTGCAAAAAGCACCATTTGCATGCACATCTTCTGGTTTTGCAGAAAACTTCATCCGCGTCTACCAAAAGATGCATGTGCATGCTTAAAAAGCGTTTTCGCACAAATCCGTGCGCGGGTGCTAAAAAGAGCAGCATCGGCATGCTTAGCACGTCGTTTGGTAGAAATCCACGTGCGCGTTCTGCCAAAAGCACCATTTGCATGCACATCTTGTGGTTTTGCAGAAAACTTCATCCGCGTCTACCAAAAGATGCATGTGCATGCTTAAAACGCGTTTTCGCACAAATCCGTGCGCGGGTGCTAAAAAGAGCAGCATCGGCATGCTTAGCACGTCGTTTGGTAGAAATCCACGTGCGCGTTCTGCCAAAAGCACCATTTGCATGCACATCTTGTGGTTTTGCAGAAAACTTCATCCGCGTCTACCAAAAGATGCATGTGCATGCTTAAAACGCGTTTTCGCACAAATGCGTGCGCGGGTGCTAAAAAGAGCAGCATCGGCATGCTTACCACGTCGTTTGGTAGAAATCCACGTGCGCGTTCTGCCAAAAGCACCATTTGCATGCACATCTTGTGGTTTTGCAGAAAACTTCTTCCGCGTCTACCAAAAGATGCATGTGCATGCTTAAAATGCGTTTTCGCACAAATGCGTGCGCGGGTGCTAAAAAGAGCAGCATCGGCATGCTTAGCACGTCGTTTGGTAGAAATCCACGTGCGCGTTCTGCCAAAAGCACCATTTGCATGCACATCTTGTGGTTTTGCAGAAAACTTCATTCGCGTCTACCAAAAGATGCATGTGCATGCTTAAAACGCGTTTTCGCACAAATCCGTGCGCGGGTGCTAAAAAGAGCAGCATCGGCATGCTTAGCACGTCGTTTGGTAGAAATCCACGTGCGCGTTCTGCCAAAAGCAGCATTTGCATGCACATCTTGTGGTTTTGCAGAAAACTTCATCCGCGTCTACCAAAAGATGCATGTGCATGCTTAAAACGCGTTTTCGCACAAATGCGTGCGCGGGTGCTAAAAAGAGCAGCATCGGCATGCTTAGCACGTCGTTTGGTAGAAATCCACGTGCGCGTTCTGCCAAAAGCACCATTTGCATGCACATCTTGTGGTTTTGCAGAAAACTTCATCCGCGTCTACCAAAAGATGCATGTGCATGCTTAAAACGCGTTTTCGCACAAATCCGTGCGCGGGTGCTAAAAAGAGCAGCATCGGCATGCTTAGCACGTCGTTTGGTAGAAATCCACGTGCGCGTTCTGCCAAAAGCACCATTTGCATGCACATCTTGTGGTTTTGCAGAAAACTTCATCCGCGTCTACCAAAAGATGCATGTGCATGCTTAAAACGCGTTTTCGCACAAATCCGTGCGCGGGTGCTAAAAAGAGCAGCATCGGCATGCTTAGCACGTCGTTTGGTAGAAATCCACGTGCGCGTTCTGCCAAAAGCACCATTTGCGTGCACATCTTGTGGTTTTGCAGAAAACTTCATCCCCGTCTACCAAAAGATGCATGTGCATGCTTAAAACGCGTTTTCGCACAAATGCGTGCGCGGGTGCTAAAAAGAGCAGCATCGGCATGCTTAGCACGTCGTTGGGTAGAAATCCACGTGCGCGTTCTGCCAAAAGCACCATTTGCATACACATCTTGTGGTTTTGCAGAAAACTTCATCCGCGTCTACCAAAAGATGCATGTGCATGCTTAAAACGCGTTTTCGCACAAATCCGTGCGCGGGTGCTAAAAAGAGCAGCATCGGCATGCTTAGCACGTCGTTTGGTAGAAATCCACGGGCGCGTTCTGCCAAAAGCACCATTTGCATGCACATCTTGTGGTTTTGCAGAAAACTTCATTCGCGTCTACCAAAAGATGCATGTGCATGCTTAAAACGCGTTTTCGCACAAATCCGTGCGCGGGTGCTAAAAAGAGCAGCATCGGCATGCTTAGCACGTCGTTTGGTAGAAATCCACGGGCGCGTTCTGCCAAAAGCACCATTTGCATGCACATCTTGTGGTTTTGCAGAAAACTTCATCCGCGTCTACCAAAAGATGCATGTGCATGCTTAAAACGCGTTTTCGCACAAATGCGGGCGCGGGTGCTAAAAAGAGCAGCATCGAAATGCTTAGCACGTCGTTTGGTAGAAATCCACGTGCGCGTTCTGCCAAAAGCACCATTTGCATGCACATCTTGTGGTTTTGCAGAAAACTTCATTCGCGTCTACCAAAAGATGCATGTGCATGCTTAAAACGCGTTTTCGTACAAATCCGTGCGCGGGTGCTAAAAAGAGCAGCATCGGCATGCTTAGCACGTCGTTTGGTAGAAATCCACGTGCGCGTTCTGCCAAAAGCACCATTTGCATGCACATCTTGTGGTTTTGCAGAAAACTTCATCCGCGTCTACCAAAAGATGCATGTGCATGCTTAAAACGCGTTTTCGCACAAATGCGTGCGCGGGTGCTAAAAAGAGCAGCATCGGCATGCTTAGCACGTCGTTTGGTAGAAATCCACGTGCGCGTTCTGCCAAAAGCACCATTTGCATGCACATCTTGTGGTTTTGCAGAAAACTTCATCCGCGTCTACCAAAAGATGCATGTGCATGCTTAAAACGCGTTTTCGCACAAATCCGTGCGCGGGTGCTAAAAAGAGCAGCATCGGCATGCTTAGCACGTCGTTTGGTAGAAATCCACGTGCGCGTTCTGCCAAAAGCACCATTTGCATGCACATCTTGTGGTTTTGCAGAAAACTTCATCCGCGTCTACCAAAAGATGCATGTGCATGCTTAAAACGCGTTTTCGCACAAATCCGTGCGCGGGTGCTAAAAAGAGCAGCATCGGCATGCTTAGCACGTCGTTTGGTAGAAATCCACGTGCGCGTTCTGCCAAAAGCACCATTTGCGTGCACATCTTGTGGTTTTGCAGAAAACTTCATCCCCGTCTACCAAAAGATGCATGTGCATGCTTAAAACGCGTTTTCGCACAAATGCGTGCGCGGGTGCTAAAAAGAGCAGCATCGGCATGCTTAGCACGTCGTTGGGTAGAAATCCACGTGCGCGTTCTGCCAAAAGCACCATTTGCATGCACATCTTGTGGTTTTGCAGAAAACTTCATCCGCGTCTACCAAAAGATGCATGTGCATGCTTAAAACGCGTTTTCGCACAAATCCGTGCGCGGATGCTAAAAAGAGCAGCATCGGCATGCTTAGCACGTCGTTTGGTAGAAATCCACGTGCGCGTTCTGCCAAAAGCACCATTTGCATGCACATCTTGTGGTTTTGCAGAAAACTTCATCCGCGTCTACCAAAAGATGCATGTGCATGCTTAAAACGCGTTTTCGCACAAATCCGTGCGCGGGTGCTAAAAAGAGCAGCATCGGCATGCTTAGCACGTCGTTTGGTAGAAATCCACGTGCGCGTTCTGCCAAAAGCACCATTTGCGTGCACATCTTGTGGTTTTGCAGAAAACTTCATCCCCGTCTACCAAAAGATGCATGTGCATGCTTAAAACGCGTTTTCGTACAAATGCGTGCGCGGGTGCTAAAAAGAGCAGCATCGGCATGCTTAGCACGTCGTTGGGTAGAAATCCACGTGCGCGTTCTGCCAAAAGCACCATTTGCATGCACATCTTGTGGTTTTGCAGAAAACTTCATCCGCGTCTACCAAAAGATGCATGTGCATGCTTAAAACGCGTTTTCGCACAAATCCGTGCGCGGATGCTAAAAAGAGCAGCATCGGCATGCTTAGCACGTCGTTTGGTAGAAATCCACGTGCGCGTTCTGCCAAAAGCACCATTTGCATGCACATCTTGTGGTTTTGCAGAAAACTTAATCCGCGTCTACCAAAAGATGCATGTGCATGCTTAAAACGCGTTTTCGCACAAATCCGTGCGCGAGTGCTAAAAAGAGCAGCATCGGCATGCTTAGCACGTCGTTTGGTAGAAATCCACGTGCGCGTTCTGCCAAAAGCACCATTTGCATGCACATCTTGTGGTTTTGCAGAAAACTTCATCCGCGTCTACCAAAAGATGCATGTGCATGCTTAAAACGCGTTTTCGCACAAATCCGTGCGCGGGTGCTAAAAAGAGCAGCATCGGCATGCTTAGCACGTCGTTTGGTAGAAATCCACGGGCGCGTTCTGCCAAAAGCACCATTTGCATGCACATCTTGTGGTTTTGCAGAAAACTTCATCCGCGTCTACCAAAAGATGCATGTGCATGCTTAAAACGCGTTTTCGCACAAATCCGTGCGCGGGTGCTAAAAAGAGCAGCATCGGCATGCTTAGCACGTCGTTTGGTAGAAATCCACGTGCGCGTTCTGCCAAAAGCACCATTTGCATGCACATCTTGTGGTTTTGCAGAAAACTTCATCCGCGTCTACCAAAAGATGCATGTGCATGCTTAAAACGCGTTTTCGCACAAATGCGTGCGCGGGTGCTAAAAAGAGCAGCATCGAAATGCTTAGCACGTCGTTTGGTAGAAATCCACGTGCGCGTTCTGCCAAAAGCACCATTTGCATGCACATCTTGTGGTTTTGCAGAAAACTTCATTCGCGTCTACCAAAAGATGCATGTGCATGCTTAAAACGCGTTTTCGCACAAATCCGTGCGCGGGTGCTAAAAAGAGCAGCATCGGCATGCTTAGCACGTCGTTTGGTAGAAATCCACGGGTGCGTTCTGCCAAAAGCACCATTTGCATGCACATCTTGTGGTTTTGCAGAAAACTTCATCCGCGTCTACCAAAAGATGCATGTGCATGCTTAAAACGCGTTTTCGCACAAATGCGTGCGTGGGTGCTAAAAAGAGCAGCATCGAAATGCTTAGCACGTCGTTTGGTAGAAATCCACGTGCGCGTTCTGCCAAAAGCACCATTTGCATGCACATCTTGTGGTTTTGCAGAAAACTTCATTCGCGTCTACCAAAAGATGCATGTGCATGCTTAAAACGCGTTTTCGCACAAATCCGTGCGCGGGTGCTAAAAAGAGCAGCATCGGCATGCTTAGCACGTCGTTTGGTAGAAATCCACGTGCGCGTTCTGCCAAAAGCACCATTTGCATGCACATCTTGTGGTTTTGCAGAAAACTTCATCCGCGTCTACCAAAAGATGCATGTGCATGCTTAAAACGCGTTTTCGCACAAATGCGTGCGCGGGTGCTAAAAAGAGCAGCATCGGCATGCTTAGCACGTCGTTTGGTAGAAATCCACGTGCGCGTTCTGCCAAAAGCACCATTTGCATGCACATCTTGTGGTTTTGCAGAAAACTTCATCCGCGTCTACCAAAAGATGCATGTGCATGCTTAAACGCGTTTTCGCACAAATCCGTGCGCGGGTGCTAAAAAGAGCAGCATCGGCATGCTTAGCACGTCGTTTGGTAGAAATCCACGTGCGCGTTCTGCCAAAAGCACCATTTGCATGCACATCTTGTGGTTTTGCAGAAAACTTCATCCGCGTCTACCAAAAGATGCATGTGCATGCTTAAAACGCGTTTTCGCACAAATCCGTGCGCGGGTGCTAAAAAGAGCAGCATCGGCATGCTTAGCACGTCGTTTGGTAGAAATCCACGTGCGCGTTCTGCCAAAAGCACCATTTGCGTGCACATCTTGTGGTTTTGCAGAAAACTTCATCCCCGTCTACCAAAAGATGCATGTGCATGCTTAAAACGCGTTTTCGCACAAATGCGTGCGCGGGTGCTAAAAAGAGCAGCATCGGCATGCTTAGCACGTCGTTGGGTAGAAATCCACGTGCGCGTTCTGCCAAAAGCACCATTTGCATGCACATCTTGTGGTTTTGCAGAAAACTTCATCCGCGTCTACCAAAAGATGCATGTGCATGCTTAAAACGCGTTTTCGCACAAATCCGTGCGCGGATGCTAAAAAGAGCAGCATCGGCATGCTTAGCACGTCGTTTGGTAGAAATCCACGTGCGCGTTCTGCCAAAAGCACCATTTGCATGCACATCTTGTGGTTTTGCAGAAAACTTCATTCGCGTCTACCAAAAGATGCATGTGCATGCTTAAAACACGTTTTCGCACAAATCCGTGCGCGGGTGCTAAAAAGAGCAGCATCGGCATGCTTAGCACGTCGTTTGGTAGAAATCCACGTGCGCGTTCTGCCAAAAGCACCATTTGCATGCACATCTTGTGGTTTTGCAGAAAACTTCATCCGCGTCTACCAAAAGATGCATGTGCATGCTTAAAACGCGTTTTCGCACAAATGCGTGCGCGGGTGCTAAAAAGAGCAGCATCGGCATGCTTAGCACGTCGTTTGGTAGAAATCCACGTGCGCGTTCTGCCAAAAGCACCATTTGCATGCACATCTTGTGGTTTTGCAGAAAACTTCATCCGCGTCTACCAAAAGATGCATGTGCATGCTTAAAACGCGTTTTCGCACAAATCCGTGCGCGGGTGCTAAAAAGAGCAGCATCGGCATGCTTAGCACGTCGTTTGGTAGAAATCCACGTGCGCGTTCTGCCAAAAGCACCATTTGCATGCACATCTTGTGGTTTTGCAGAAAACTTCCTCCGCGTCTACCAAAAGATGCATGTGCATGCTTAAAACGCGTTTTCGCACAAATCCGTGCGCGGGTGCTAAAAAGAGCAGCATCGGCATGCTTAGCACGTCGTTTGGTAGAAATCCACGTGCGCGTTCTGCCAAAAGCACCATTTGCGTGCACATCTTGTGGTTTTGCAGAAAACTTCATCCCCGTCTACCAAAAGATGCATGTGCATGCTTAAAACGCGTTTTCGCACAAATGCGTGCGCGGGTGCTAAAAAGAGCAGCATCGGCATGCTTAGCACGTCGTTGGGTAGAAATCCACGTGCGCGTTCTGCCAAAAGCACCATTTGCATGCACATCTTGTGGTTTTGCAGAAAACTTCATCCGCGTCTACCAAAAGATGCATGTGCATGCTTAAAACGCGTTTTCGCACAAATCCGTGCGCGGATGCTAAAAAGAGCAGCATCGGCATGCTTAGCACGTCGTTTGGTAGAAATCCACGTGCGCGTTCTGCCAAAAGCACCATTTGCATGCACATCTTGTGGTTTTGCAGAAAACTTAATCCGCGTCTACCAAAAGATGCATGTGCATGCTTAAAACGCGTTTTCGCACAAATCCGTGCGCGAGTGCTAAAAAGAGCAGCATCGGCATGCTTAGCACGTCGTTTGGTAGAAATCCACGTGCGCGTTCTGCCAAAAGCACCATTTGCATGCACATCTTGTGGTTTTGCAGAAAACTTCATCCGCGTCTACCAAAAGATGCATGTGCATGCTTAAAACGCGTTTTCGCACAAATGCGTGCGCGGGTGCTAAAAAGAGCAGCATCGGCATGCTTAGCACGTCGTTTGGTAGAAATCCACGTGCGCGTTCTGCCAAAAGCACCATTTGCATGCACATCTTGTGGTTTTGCAGAAAACTTCATCCGCGTCTACCAAAAGATGCATGTGCATGCTTAAAACGCGTTTTCGCACAAATCCGTGCGCGGGTGCTAAAAAGAGCAGCATCGGCATGCTTAGCACGTCGTTTGGTAGAAATCCACGTGCGCGTTCTGCCAAAAGCACCATTTGCATGCACATCTTGTGGTTTTGCAGAAAACTTCCTCCGCGTCTACCAAAAGATGCATGTGCATGCTTAAAACGCGTTTTCGCACAAATCCGTGCGCGGGTGCTAAAAAGAGCAGCATCGGCATGCTTAGCACGTCGTTTGGTAGAAATCCACGTGCGCGTTCTGCCAAAAGCACCATTTGCGTGCACATCTTGTGGTTTTGCAGAAAACTTCATCCCCGTCTACCAAAAGATGCATGTGCATGCTTAAAACGCGTTTTCGCACAAATGCGTGCGCGGGTGCTAAAAAGAGCAGCATCGGCATGCTTAGCACGTCGTTGGGTAGAAATCCACGTGCGCGTTCTGCCAAAAGCACCATTTGCATGCACATCTTGTGGTTTTGCAGAAAACTTCATCCGCGTCTACCAAAAGATGCATGTGCATGCTTAAAACGCGTTTTCGCACAAATCCGTGCGCGGATGCTAAAAAGAGCAGCATCGGCATGCTTAGCACGTCGTTTGGTAGAAATCCACGTGCGCGTTCTGCCAAAAGCACCATTTGCATGCACATCTTGTGGTTTTGCAGAAAACTTAATCCGCGTCTACCAAAAGATGCATGTGCATGCTTAAAACGCGTTTTCGCACAAATCCGTGCGCGAGTGCTAAAAAGAGCAGCATCGGCATGCTTAGCACGTCGTTTGGTAGAAATCCACGTGCGCGTTCTGCCAAAAGCACCATTTGCATGCACATCTTGTGGTTTTGCAGAAAACTTCATCCGCGTCTACCAAAAGATGCATGTGCATGTTTAAAACGCGTTTTCGCACAAATCCGTGCGCGGGTGCTAAAAAGAGCAGCATCGGCATGCTTAGCACGTCGTTTGGTAGAAATCCACGGGCGCGTTCTGCCAAAAGCACCATTTGCATGCACATCTTGTGGTTTTGCAGAAAACTTCATCCGCGTCTACCAAAAGATGCATGTGCATGCTTAAAACGCGTTTTCGCACAAATCCGTGCGCGGGTGCTAAAAAGAGCAGCATCGGCATGCTTAGCACGTCGTTTGGTAGAAATCCACGTGCGCGTTCTGCCAAAAGCACCATTTGCATGCACATCTTGTGGTTTTGCAGAAAACTTCATCCGCGTCTACCAAAAGATGCATGTGCATGCTTAAAACGCGTTTTCGCACAAATGCGTGCGCGGGTGCTAAAAAGAGCAGCATCGAAATGCTTAGCACGTCGTTTGGTAGAAATCCACGTGCGCGTTCTGCCAAAAGCACCATTTGCATGCACATCTTGTGGTTTTGCAGAAAACTTCATCCGCGTCTACCAAAAGATGCATGTGCATGCTTAAAACGCGTTTTCGCACAAATCCGTGCGCGGGTGCTAAAAAGAGCAGCATCGGCATGCTTAGCACGTCGTTGGGTAGAAATCCACGTGCGCGTTCTGCCAAAAGCACCATTTGCATGCACATCTTGTGGTTTTCCAGAAAACTTCATCCGCGTCTACCAAAAGATGCATGTGCATGCTTAAAACGCGTTTTCGCACAAATCCGTGCGCGGGTGCTAAAAAGAGCAGCATCGGCATGCTTAGCACGTCGTTTGGTAGAAATCCACGTGCGCGTTCTGCCAAAAGCACCATTTGCATGCACATCTTGTGGTTTTGCAGAAAACTTCATCCGCGTCTACCAAAAGATGCATGTGCATGCTTAAAACGCGTTTTCGCACAAATGCGTGCGCGGGTGCTAAAAAGAGCAGCATCGGCATGCTTACCACGTCGTTTGGTAGAAATCCACGTGCGCGTTCTGCCAAAAGCACCATTTGCATGCACATCTTGTGGTTTTGCAGAAAACTTCTTCCGCGTCTACCAAAAGATGCATGTGCATGCTTAAAACGCGTTTTCGCACAAATGCGTGCGCGGGTGCTAAAAAGAGCAGCATCGGCATGCTTAGCACGTCGTTGGTAGAAATCCACGTGCGCGTTCTGCCAAAAGCACCATTTGCATGCACATCTTGTGGTTTTGCAGAAAACTTCATCCGCGTCTACCAAAAGATGCATGTGCGATGCTTAAAACGCGTTTTCGCACAAATCCGTGCGCGGGTGCTAAAAGGAGCAGCATCGGCATGCTTAGCACGTCGTTGGATAGAAATCCACGTGCGCGTTCTGCAAAAAAGCACCATTTGCATGCACATCTTGTGGTTTTGCAGAAAACTTCCTCGCGTCTACCAAAAGATGCATGTGCATGCTTAAAACGCGTTTTCGCACAAATCCGTGCGCGGGTGCTAAAAAGAGCAGCATCGGCATGCTTAGCACGTCGTTTGGTAGAAATCCACGTGCGCGTTCTGCCAAAAGCACCATTTGCATGCACATCTTGTGGTTTGCAGAAGAACTTCATCCGCGTCTACAAAAGATGCATGTGCATGCTTAAAACGCGTTTTCGCACAAATCCGTGCACGGGTGCTAAAAAGAGCAGCATCGGCATGCTTAGCACGTCGTTTGGTAGAAATCCACGTGCGCGTTCTGCCAAAAGCACCATTTGCATGCACATCTTGTGGTTTTCAGAAAACTTCATCCGCGTCTACCAAAAGATGCATGTGCATGCTTAAACGCGTTTTCGCACAAATGCGTGGCGGGGTGCTAAAAAGAGCAGCATCGGCATGCTTAGCACGTCGTTTGGTAGAAATCCACGTGCGCGTTTCTGCCAAAAGCACCATTTGCATGCACATCTTGTGGTTTTGCAGAAAAACTTCATCCGCGTCTACCAAAAGATGCATGTGCATGCTTAAAACGCGTTTTCGCACAAATGCGTGCGCGAGTGCTAAAAAGAGCAGCATCGGCATGCTTAGCACGTCGTTTGGTAGAAATCCACGTGCGCGTTCTGCCAAAAGCACCATTTGCATGCACATCTTGTGGTTTTGCAGAAAACTTCATCCGCGTCTACCAAAAGATGCATGTGCATGCTTAAAAACGCGTTTTTCGCACAAATCCGTGCGCGGGTGCTAAAAAGAGCAGCATCGGCATGCTTAGCACGTCGTTTGGTAGAAATCCACGTGCGCGTTCTGCCAAAAGCACCATTTGCATGCACATCTTGTGGTTTTGCAGAAAACTTCATCCGCGTCTACCAAAAGATGCATGTGCATGCTTAAAACGCGTTTTCGCACAAATCCGTGCGCGGGTGCTAAAAGGAGCAGCATCGGCATGCTTAGCGCGTCGTTTGGTAGAAATCCCCGTGCGCGTTCTGCAAAAAGGCACCATTTGCATATCTTGTGGTTTTGCAGAAAACTTCCTCCGCGTCTACCAAAAGATGCATGTGCATGCTTAAAACGCGTTTTTCGCACAAATCCGTGCGCGGGTGCTAAAAAGAGCAGCATCGGCATGCTTAGCACGTCGTTTGGTAGAAATCCACGTGCGCGTTTCTGCCAAAAGCACCATTTGCATGCACATCTTGTGGTTTTGCAGAAAACTTCATCGCGTCTACCAAAAGATGCATGTGCATGCTTAAAACGTGTTTTTCGCACAAATCCGTGCGCGGGTGCTAAAAAGAGCAGCATCGGCATGCTTAGCACGTCGTTTGGTAGAAATCCACGTGCGCGTTCTGCCAAAAGCACCATTTGCATGCACATCTTGTGGTTTTGCAGAAAACTTCATCCGCGTCTACCAAAAGATGCATGTGCATGCTTAAAACGCGTTTTCGCACAAATCCGTGCGCGGGTGCTAAAAGGAGCAGCATCGGCATGCTTAGCACGTCGTTTGGTAGAAATCCACGTGCGCGTTCTGCAAAAAGCACCATTTGCATGCACATCTTGTGGTTTTGCAGAAAACTTCCTCCGCGTCTACCAAAAGATGCATGTGCATGCTTAAAACGCGTTTTCGCACAAATCCGTGCGCGGGTGCTAAAAAGAGCAGCATCGGCATGCTTAGCACGTCGTTTGGTAGAAATCCACGTGCGCGTTCTGCCAAAAGCACCATTTGCATGCACATCTTGTGGTTTTGCAGAAAACTTCATCCGCGTCTACCAAAAGATGCATGTGCATGCTTAAAACGCGTTTTCGCACAAATCCGTGCGCGGGTGCTAAAAAGAGCAGCATCGGCATGCTTAGCACGTCGTTTGGTAGAAATCCACGTGCGCGTTCCGCCAAAAGCACCATTTGCATGCACATCTTGTGGTTTTGCAGAAAACTTCATCCGCGTCTACCAAAAGATGCATGTGCATGCTTAAACTCGTTTTCGCACAAATGCGTGCGCGGGTGCTAAAAAGAGCAGCATCGGCATGCTTAGCACGTCGTTTGGTAGAAATCCACGTGCGCGTTCTGCCAAAAGCACCATTTGCACGCACATCTTGTGGTTTTGCAGAAAACTTCATCCGCGTCTAACAAAAGATGCATGTGCATGCTTAAAACGCGTTTTCGCACAAATGCGTGCGCGGGTGCTAAAAAGAGCAGCATCGGCATGCTTAGCACGTCGTTTGGTAGAAATCCACGTGCGCGTTCTGCCAAAGCACCATTTGCATGCATATCTTGTGGTTTTGCAGAAAACTTCATCCGCGTCTACCAAAAGATGCATGTGCATGCTTAAAACTCGTTTTCGCACAAATGCGTGCGCGGGTGCTAAAAAGAGCAGCATCGGCATGCTTAGCACGTCGTTTGGTAGAAATCCACGTGCGCGTTCTGCCAAAAGCACCATTTGCACGCACATCTTGTGGTTTTGCAGAAAACTTCATCCGCGTCTAACAAAAGATGCATGTGCATGCTTAAAACGCGTTTTCGCACAAATGCGTGCGCGGGTGCTAAAAAGAGCAGCATCGGCATGCTTAGCACGTCGTTTGGTAGAAATCCACGTGCGCGTTCTGCCAAAAGCACCATTTGCATGCACATCTTGTGGTTTTGCAGAAAACTTCATCCGCGTCTACCAAAAGATGCATGTGCATGCTTAAAACGCGTTTTCGCACAAATCCGTGCGCGGGTGCTAAAAGAGCAGCATCGGCATGCTTAGCACGTCGTTTGGTAGAAATCCACGTGCGCGTTCTGCCAAAAGCCCCATTTGCATGCACATATTGTGGTTTTGCAGAAAACTTCATCCGCGTCTACAAAAGATGCATGTGCATGCTTAAAACGCGTTTTCGCACAAATCCGTGCGCGGGTGCTAAAAAGAGCAGCATCGGCATGCTTAGCACGTCGTTTGGTAGAAATCCACGTGCGCGTTCTGCCAAAGCACCATTTGCATGCACATCTTGTGGTTTTGCAGAAACTTCATCCGCGTCTACCAAAAGATGCATGTACATGCTTAAAACGCGTTTTCGCACAAATGCGTGCGCGGGTGCTAAAAAGAGCAGCATTGGCATGCTTAGCACGTCGTTTGGTAGAAATCCACGTGCGCGTTCTGCCAAAAGCACCATTTGCATGCACATCTTGTGGTTTTGCAGAAAACTTCATCCGTGTCTACCAAAGATGCATGTGCATGCTTAAAACGCGTTTTCGCACAAATCCGTGCGCGGGTGCTAAAAAGAGCAGCATCGGCATGCTTAGCACGTCGTTTGGTAGAAATCCACGTGCGCGTTCTGCCAAAAGCACCATTTGCATGCACATCTGTGGTTTTGCAGAAAACTTCATCCGCGTCTACCAAAAGATGCATGTGCATACTTAAAACGCGTTTTCGCAGAAATCCGTGCGCGGGTGCTAAAAAGAGCAGCATCGGCATACTTAGCATGTCGTTTGGTAGAAATCCACGTGCGCGTTCTGCCAAAAGCACCATTTGCATGCACATCTTGTGGTTTTGCAGAAAACTTCATCCGCGTCTACCAAAAGATGCATGTGCATGCTTAAAACGCGTTTTCTCACAAATCCGTGCGCGGGTGCTAAAAAGAGCAGCATCGGCATGCTTAGCACGTCGTTTGGTAGAAATCCACGTGCGCGTTCTGCCAAAAGCACCATTTGCATGCACATCTTGTGGTTTTGCAGAAAACTTCATCCGCGTCTACCAAAAGATGCATGTGCATGCTTAAAACGCGTTTTCGCAGAAATCCGTGCGCGGGTGCTAAAAAGAGCAGCATCGGCATGCTTAGCACGTCGTTTGGTAGAAATCCACGTGCGCGTTCTGCAAAAGCACCATTTGCATGCACATCTTGTGGTTTTGCAGAAAACTTCATCCGCGTCTACCAAAAGATGCATGTGCATGCTTAAAACGCGTTTTCGCACAAATCCGTGCGCGGGTGCTAAAAAGAGCAGCATCGGCATGCTTAGCACGTCGTTTGGTAGAAATCCACGTGCGCGTTCTGCCGAAAGCACCATTTGCATGCACATCTTGTGGTTTTGCAGAAAATTTCATCCGCGTCTACCAAAAGAAGCATGTGCATGCTTAAAACGCGTTTTCGCACAAATCCGTGCGCGGGTGCTAAAAAGAGCAGCATCGGCATGCTTAGCACCGTCGTTAGGTAGAAATCCACGTGCGCGTTCTGCCAAAAGCACCATTTGCATGCACATCTTGTGGTTTTGCAGAAAACTTCATCCGCGTCTACCAAAAGATGCATGTGCATGCTTAAAACTCGTTTCGCACAAATGCGTGCGCGGGTGCTAAGAAGAGAAGCATCGGCATGCTTAGCACGTCGTTTGGTAGAAATCCACGTGCGCGTTCTGCCAAAAGCACCATTTGCACGCACATCTTGTGGTTTTGCAGAAAACTTCATCCGCGTCTAACAAAAGATGCATGTGCATGCTTAAAACGCGTTTTCGCACAAATGCGTGCGCGGGTGCTAAAAAGAGCAGCATCGGCATGCTTAGCACGTCGTTTGGTAGAAATCCACGTGCGCGTTCTGCCAAAAGCGCCATTTGCATGCACATCTTGTGGTTTTGCAGAAAACTTCATCCGCGTCTACCAAAAGATGCATGTGCATGCTTACAACGCGTTTTCGCACAAATCCGTGCGCGGGTGCTAAAAAGAGCAGCATCGGCATGCTTAGCACGTCGTTTGGTAGAAATCCACGTGCGCGTTCTGCCAAAAGCACCATTTGCATGCACATCTTGTGGTTTTGCAGAAAACTTCATCCGCGTCTACCAAAAGATGCATGTGCATGCTTAAAACGCGTTTTCGCACAAATCCGTGCGCGGGTGCTAAAAAGAGCAGCATCGCATGCTTAGCACGTCGTTTGGTAGAAATCCACGTGCGCGTTCTGCCAAAAGCACCATTTGCATGCACATCTTGTGGTTTTGCAGAAAACTTCATCCGCGTCTACCAAAAGATGCATGTGCATGCTTAAAACTCGTTTTCGCACAAATGCGTGCGCGGGTGCTAAAAAGAGCAGCATCGGCATGCTTAGCACGTCGTTTGGTAGAAATCCACGTGCGCGTTCTGCCAAAAGCACCATTTGCACGCACATCTTGTGGTTTTGCAGAAAACTTCATCCGCGTCTAACAAAAGATGCATGTGCATGCTTAAAACGCGTTTTCGCACAAATGCGTGCGCGGGTGCTAAAAAGAGCAGCATCGGCATGCTTAGCACGTCGTTTGGTAGAAATCCACGTGCGCGTTCTGCCAAAAGCACCATTTGCATGCACATCTTGTGGTTTTGCAGAAAACTTCATCCGCGTCTACCAAAAGATGCATGTGCATGCTTAAAACGCGTTTTCGCACAAATCCGTGCGCGGGTGCTAAAAAGAGCAGCATCGGCATGCTTAGCACGTCGTTTGGTAGAAATCCACGTGCGCGTTCTGCCAAAAGCCCCATTTGCATGCACATATTGTGGTTTTGCAGAAAACTTCATCCGCGTCTACCAAAAGATGCATGTGCATGCTTAAAACGCGTTTTCGCACAAATCCGTGCGCGGGTGCTAAAAAGAGCAGCATCGGCATGCTTAGCACGTCGTTTGGTAGAAATCCACGTGCGCGTTCTGCCAAAAGCACCATTTGCATGCACATCTTGTGGTTTTGCAGAAAACTTCATCCGCGTCTACCAAAAGATGCATGTGCATGCTTAAAACGCGTTTTCGCACAAATCCGTGCGCGGGTGCTAAAAAGAGCAGCATCGGCATGCTTAGCACGTCGTTTGGTAGAAATCCACGTGCGCGTTCTGCAAAAAGCACCATTTGCATGCACATCTTGTGGTTTTGCAGAAAACTTCATCTGCGTCTACCAAAAGATGCATGTGCATGCTTAAAACGCGTTTTCGCACAAATGCGTGCGCGGGTGCTAAAAAGAGCAGCATCGGCATGCTTAGCACGTCGTTTGGTAGAAATCCACGTGCGCGTTCTGCCAAAAGCACCATTTGCATGCACATCTTGTGGTTTTGCAGAAAACTTCATCCGCGTCTACCAAAAGATGCATGTGCATGCTTAAAACGCGTTTTCGCACAAATGCGTGCGCGGGAGCTAAAAAGAGCAGCATCGACATGCTTAGCACGTCGTTTGGTAGAAATCCACGTGCGCGTTCTGCCAAAAGCACCATTTGCATGCAC
>NW_027315175.1:0-59062 GCF_023375885.2 Dermacentor andersoni | reverse complement strand
TCATCCGCGTCTACCAAAAGATGCATGTGCATGCTTAAAAACGCGTTTTCGCAAAAATCCGTGCGCGGGTGCTAAAAAGAGCAGCATCGGCATGCTTAGCATGTCGTTTGGTAGAAATCCACGTGCGCGTTCTGCCAAAAGCACCATTTGCATGCACATCTTGTGGTTTTGCAGAAAACTTCATCCGCGTCTTCCAAAAGATGCATGTGCATGCTTAAAACGCGTTTTCGCACAAATCCGTGCGAGGGTGCTAAAAAGAGCAGCATCGGCATGCTTAGCACGTCGTTTGGTAGAAATCCACGTGCGCGTTCTGCCAAAAGCACCATTTTCATGCACATCTTGTGGTTTTGCAGAAAACTTCATCCGCGTCTACCTAAAGATGCATGTGCATGCTTAAAAACGCGTTTTCGCACAAATCCGTGCGCGGGTGCTAAAAAGAGCAGCATCGGCATGCTTAGCACGTCGTTTGGTAGAAATCCCCCCCCCCCAACGTGCGCGTTCTGCCAAAAGCACCATTTCCATGCACATCTTGTGGTTTTGCAGAAAACTTCATCCGCGTCTACCAAAAGATACATGTGCATGCTTAAAACGCGTTTTCGCACAAATCCGTGCGCGGGTGCTAAAAAGAGCAGCATCGGCATGCTTAGCACGTCGTTTGGTAGAAATTCACGTGCGCGTTCTGCCAAAAGCACCATTTGCATGCACATCTTGTGGTTTTGCAGAAAACTTCATCCGCGTCTACCAAAAGATGCATGTGCATGCTTAAAACGCGTTTTCGCACAAATCCGTGCGAGGGTGCTAAAAAGAGCAGCATCGGCATGCTTAGCATGTCGTTTGGTAGAAATCCACGTGCGCGTTCTGCCAAAAGCACCATTTGCATGCACATCTTGTGGTTTTGCAGAAAACTTCATCCGCGTCTACCAAAAGATGAGTGTGCATGCTTAAAACGCGTTTTCGCACAAATCCGTGCGCGGGTGCTAAAAAGAGCAGCATCGGCATGCTTAGCACGTCGTTTGGTAGAAAATCCACGTGCGCGTTCTGCCAAAAGCACCATTTGCATGCACATCTTGTGGTTTTGCAGAAAACTTCATCCGCGTTTACCAAAAGATGCATGTGCATGCTGAAAACACGTTTTCGCACATATCCGTGCGCGGGTGCTAAAAAGAGCAGCATCGGCATGCTTAGCACGTCGTTTGGTAGAAATCCACGTGCGCGTTCTGCCAAAAGCACCATTTACATGCACATCTTGTGGTTTTGCAGAAAACTTCATCCGCGTCTACCAAAAGATTCATGTGCATGCATAAAACGCGTTTTCGCACAAATCCGTGCGCGGGTGCTAAAAAGAGCAGCATCGGCATGCTTAGCACGTCGTTTGGTAGAAATTCACGTGCGCGTTCTGCCAAAAGAACCATTTGCATGCACTTCTTGTGGTTTTGCAGAAAACTTCATCCGCGTCTACCAAAAGATGCATGTGCATGCTTAAAACGCGTTTTCGCAAAAATCCGTGCGCGGGTGCTAAAAAGAGCAGCATCGGCATGCTTAGCATGTCGTTTGGTAGAAATCCACGTGCGCGTTCTGCCAAAAGCACCATTTGCATGCACATCTTGTGGTTCTGCAGAAAACTTCATCCGCGTCTACCAAAAGATGCATGTGCATGCTTAAAACGCGTTTTCGCACAACTCCGTGCGCGGGTGCTAAAAAGAGCAGCATCGGCATGCTTAGCACGTCGTTTGGTAGAAATCCACGTGCGCGTTCTGCCAAAAGCACCATTTGCATGCACATCTTGTGGTTTTGCAGAAAACTTCATCCGCGTCTACCAAAAGATACATGTGCATGCTTAAAACGCGTTTTCGCACAAATCCGTGCGCGGGTGCTAAAAAGAGCAGCATCGGCATGCTTAGCACGTCGTTTGGTAGAAATTCACGTGCGCGTTCTGCCAAAAGCACCATTCGCATGCGGATCTTGTGGTTTTGCAGAAAACTTCATCCGCGTCTACCAAAAGATGCACATGCATGCATAAAACGCGTTTTCGCACAAATCCGTGCGCGGGTGCTAAAAAGAGCAGCATCGGCATGCTTAGCACGTCGTTTGGTAGAAATCCACGTGCGCGTTCTGCCAAAAACACCATTTGCATGCACATCTTGTGGTTTTGCAGAAAACTTCATCCGCGTCTACCAAAAGATGCATGTGCATGCTTAAAACGCGTTTTCGCACAAATCCGTGCGCGGGTGCTAAAAAGAGCAGCATCGGCATGCTTACCACGTCGTTTGGTAGAAATCCACGTGCGCGTTCTGCCAAAAGCACCATTTGCATGCACATCTTGTGGTTTTGCAGAAAACTTCATCCGCGTCTACCAAAAGATGCATGTGCATGCTTAAAACGCGTTTTCGCACAAATCCGTGCAAGGGTGCTAAAAAGAGCAGCATCGGCATGCTTAGCACGTCGTTTGGTAGAAATCCACGTGCGCGTTCTGCCAAAAGCACCATTTGCATGCACATCTTGTGGTTTTGCAGAAAACTTCATCCGCATCTACCAAAAGATGCATGTGCATGCTTAAAACGCGTTTTCGCAAAAATCCGTGCGCGGGTGCTAAAAAGAGCAGCATCGGCATGCTTACCACGTCGTTTGGTAGAAATCCACGTGCGCGTTCTGCCAAAAGCACCATTTGCATGCACATCTTGTGGTTTTGCAGAAAACTTCATCCGCGTCTACCAATAGATGCATGTGCATGCTTAAAACGCGTTTTCGCACAAATCCGTGCGAGGGTGCTAAAAAGAGCAGCATCGGCATGCTTAGCACGTCGTTTGGTAGAAATCCACGTGCGCGTTCTGCCAAAAGCACCATTTGCATGCACATCTTGTGGTTTTGCAGAAAACTTCATCCGCGTCTACCAAAAGATGCATGTGCATGCTTAAAACGCGTTTTCGCACAAATCCGTGCGCGGGTGCTAAAAAGAGCAGCATCGGCATGCTTAGCACGTCGTTTGGTAGAAATCCACGTGCGCGTTCTGCCAAAAGCACCATTTGCATGCACATCTTGTGGTTTTGCAGAAAACTTCATCCGCGTCTACCAAAAGATTCATGTGCATGCATAAAACGCGTTTTCGCACAAATCCGTGCGCGGGTGCTAAAAAGAGCAGCATCGGCATGCTTAGCACGTCGTTTGGTAGAAATTCACGTGCGCGTTCTGCCAAAAGAACCATTTGCATGCACTTCTTGTGGTTTTGCAGAAAACTTCATCCGCGTCTACCAAAAGATGCATGTGCATGCTTAAAACGCGTTTTCGCAAAAATCCGTGCGCGGGTGCTAAAAAGAGCAGCATCGGCATGCTTAGCATGTCGTTTGGTAGAAATCCACGTGCGCGTTCTGCCAAAAGCACCATTTGCATGCACATCTTGTGGTTTTGCAGAAAACT
This sequence comes from Dermacentor andersoni, assembly GCF_023375885.2. NCBI lineage: Eukaryota > Metazoa > Arthropoda > Arachnida > Ixodida > Ixodidae > Dermacentor > Dermacentor andersoni. The sequence goes on along the minus strand of NW_027315175.1, from coordinate 55,648 downwards.
TCATCCGCGTCTTCCAAAAGATGCATGTGCATGCTTAAAACGCGTTTTCGCACAAATCCGTGCGAGGGTGCTAAAAAGAGCAGCATCGGCATGCTTAGCACGTCGTTTGGTAGAAATCCACGTGCGCGTTCTGCCAAAAGCACCATTTTCATGCACATCTTGTGGTTTTGCAGAAAACTTCATCCGCGTCTACCTAAAGATGCATGTGCATGCTTAAAACGCGTTTTCGCACAAATCCGTGCGCGGGTGCTAAAAAGAGCAGCATCGGCATGCTTAGCACGTCGTTTGGTAGAAATCCACGTGCGCGTTCTGCCAAAAGCACCATTTCCATGCACATCTTGTGGTTTTGCAGAAAACTTCATCCGCGTCTACCAAAAGATACATGTGCATGCTTAAAACGCGTTTTCGCACAAATCCGTGCGCGGGTGCTAAAAAGAGCAGCATCGGCATGCTTAGCACGTCGTTTGGTAGAAATTCACGTGCGCGTTCTGCCAAAAGCACCATTTGCATGCACATCTTGTGGTTTTGCAGAAAACTTCATCCGCGTCTACCAAAAGATGCATGTGCATGCTTAAAACGCGTTTTCGCACAAATCCGTGCGAGGGTGCTAAAAAGAGCAGCATCGGCATGCTTAGCATGTCGTTTGGTAGAAATCCACGTGCGCGTTCTGCCAAAAGCACCATTTGCATGCACATCTTGTGGTTTTGCAGAAAACTTCATCCGCGTCTACCAAAAGATGCATGTGCATGCTTAAAACGCGTTTTCGCACAAATCCGTGCGCGGGTGCTAAAAAGAGCAGCATCGGCATGCTTAGCACGTCCTTTGGTAGAAATCCACGTGCGCGTTCTGCCAAAAGCACCATTTGCATGCACATCTTGTGGTTTTGCAGAAAACTTCATCCGCGTCTACCAAAAGATTCATGTGCATGCATAAAACGCGTTTTCGCACAAATCCGTGCGCGGGTGCTAAAAAGAGCAGCATCGGCATGCTTAGCACGTCGTTTGGTAGAAATTCACGTGCGCGTTCTGCCAAAAGCACCATTTGCATGCACATATTGTGGTTTTGCAGAAAACTTCATCCGCGTCTACCAAAAGATGCATGTGCATGCTTAAAACGCGTTTTCGCAAAAATCCGTGCGCGGGTGCTAAAAAGAGCAGCATCGGCATGCTTAGCATGTCGTTTGGTAGAAATCCACGTGCGCGTTCTGCCAAAAGCACCATTTGCATGCACATCTTGTGGTTTTGCAGAAAACTTCATCCGCGTCTACCAAAAGATGCATGTGCATGCTTAAAACGCGTTTTCGCACAAATCCGTGCGAGGGTGCTAAAAAGAGCAGCATCGGCATGCTTAGAACGTCGTTTGGTAGAAATCCACGTGCGCGTTCTGCCAAAAGTACCATTTGCATGCACATCTTGTGGTTTTGCAGAAAACTTCATCCGCGTCTACCAAAAGATGCATGTGCATGCTTAAAACGCGTTTTCGCACAAATCCGTGCGCGGGTGCTAAAAAGAGCAGCATCGGCATGCTTAGCACGTCGTTTGGTAGAAATCCACGTGCGCGTTCTGCCAAAAGCACCATTTGCATGCACATCTTGTGGTTTTGCAGAAAACTTCATCCGCGTCTACCAAAAGATGCATGTGCATGCTTAAAACGCGTTTTCGCACAAATCCGTGCGCGGGTGATAAAAAGAGCAGCATCGGCATGCTTAGCACGTCGTTTGGTAGAAATCCACGTGCGCGTTCTGCCAAAAGCACCATTTGCATGCACATATTGTGGTTTTGCAGAAAACTTCATCCGCGTCTAACAAAAGATGCATGTGCATGCTTAAAACGCGTTTTCGCACAAATCCGTGCGCGGGTGCTAAAAAGAGCAGCATCGGCATGCTTAGCACGTCGTTTGGTAGAAATCCACGTGCGCGTTCTGCCAAAAGCACCATTTGCATGCACATATTGTGGTTTTGCAGAAAACTTCATCCGCGTCTACCAAAAGATGCATGTGCATGCTTAAAACGCGTTTTCGCACAAATCCGTGCGCGGGTGCTAAAAAGAGCAGCATCGGCATGCTTAGCACGTCGTTTGGTAGAAATCCACGTGCGCGTTCTGCCAAAAGCACCATTTGCATGCACATCTTGTGGTTTTGCAGAAAACTTCATCCGCGTCTACCAAAAGATGCACGTGCATCCTTAAAACGCGTTTTCGCACAAATCCGTGCGCGGGTGCTAAAAAGAGCAGCATCGGCATGCTTAGCACTTCGTTTGGTAGAAATCCACGTGCGCGTTCTGCCAAAAGCACCATTTGCATGCACATCTTGAGGTTTTGCAGAAAACTTCATCCGCGTCTACCAAAAGATGCATGTGCATGCTTAAAACGCGTTTTCGCACAAATCTGTGCGCGGGCGCTAAAAAGAGCAGCATCGGCATGCTTAGCACGTCGTTTGGTAGAAATCCACGAGCGCGTTCTGCCAAAAGCACCATTTGCATGCACATCTTGTGGTTTTGCCGAAAACTTCATCCGCGTCTACCAAAATATGCATGTGCATGCTTAAAACGCGTTTTCGCACAAATCCGTGCGCGGGTGCTAAAAAGAGCAGCATCGGCATGCTTAGCACGTCGTTTAATAGAAATCCACGTGCGCGTTCTGCCAAAAGCACCATTTGCATGCACATCTTGTGGTTTTGCAGAAAACTTCATCCGCGTCTACCAAAAGATGCATGTGCATGCTTAAAACGCGTTTTCGCACAAATCCGTGCGCGGGTGCTAAAAAGAGCAGCATCGGCATGCTTAGCACGTCGTTTGGTAGAAATCCACTTGCGCGTTCTGCCAAAAGCACCATTTGCATGCACATCTTGTGGTTTTGCAGAAAACTTCATCCGCGTCTACCAAAAGATGCATGTGCATGCTTAAAACGCGTTTTCGCACAAATCTGTGCGCGGGTGCTAAAAAGAGCAGCATCGGCATGCTTAGCACGTCGTTTGGTAGAAATCCACGTGCGCGTTCTGCCAAAAGCACCATTTGCATGCACATCTTGTGGTTTTGCAGAAAACTTCATCCGCGTCTACCAATAGATGCATGTGCATCCTTAAAACACGTTTTCGCACAAATCCGTGCGCGGGTGCTAAAAAGAGCAGCATCGGCATGCTTAGCACTTCGTTTGGTAGAAATCCACGTGCGCGTTCTGCCAAAAGCACCATTTGCATGCACATCTTGTGGTTTTGCAGAAAAATTCGTCCGCGTCTACCAAAAGATGCATGTGCATGCTTAAAACGCGTTTTCGCAAAAATCCGTGCGCGGGTGCTAAAAAGAGCAGCATCGGCATGCTTAGCACGTCGTTTGGTAGAAATCCACGTGCGCGTTCTGCCAAAAGCACCATTTGCATGCACATCTTGTGGTTTTGCAGAAAACTTCATCCGCGTCTACCAAAAGATGCATGTGCATGCTTAAAACGCGTTTTCGCACAAATCCGTGCGAGGGTGCTAAAAAGAGCAGCATCGGCATGCTTAGCACGTCGTTTGGTAGAAATCCACGTGCGCGTTCTGCCAAAAGCACCATTTGCATGCACATCTTGTGGTTCTGCAGAAAACTTCATCCGCGTCTACCAAAAGATGCATGTGCATGCTTAAAACGCGTTTTCGCACAACTCCGTGCGCGGGTGCTAAAAAGAGCAGCATCGGCATGCTTAGCACGTCGTTTGGTAGAAATCCACGTGCGCGTTCTGCCAAAAGCACCATTTGCATGCACATCTTGTGGTTTTGCAGAAAACTTCATCCGCGTCTACCAAAAGATACATGTGCATGCTTAAAACGCGTTTTCGCACAAATCCGTGCGCGGGTGCTAAAAAGAGCAGCATCGGCATGCTTAGCACGTCGTTTGGTAGAAATTCACGTGCGCGTTCTGCCAAAAGCACCATTTGCATGCACATCTTGAGGTTTTGCAGAAAACTTCATCCGCGTCTACCAAAAGATGCATGTGCATGTTTAAAACGCGTTTTCGCACAAATCCGTTCGCGGGTGCTAAAAAGAGCAGCATCGGCATGCTTAGCACGTCGTTTGGTAGAAATCCACGTGCGCGTTCTGCCAAAAGCACCATTCGCATGCGGATCTTGTGGTTTTGCAGAAAACTTCATCCGCGTCTACCAAAAGATGCACATGCATGCATAAAACGCGTTTTCGCACAAATCCGTGCGCGGGTGCTAAAAAGAGCAGCATCGGCATGCTTAGCACGTCGTTTGGTAGAAATCCACGTGCGCGTTCTGCCAAAAACACCATTTGCATGCACATCTTGTGGTTTTGCAGAAAACTTCAGCCGCGTCTACCAAAAGATGCATGTGCATGCTTAAAACGCGTTTTCGCCAAAATCCGTGCGCGGGTGCTAAAAAGAGCAGCATCGGCATGCTTACCACGTCGTTTGGTAGAAATCCACGTGCGCGTTCTGCCAAAAGCACCATTTGCATGCACATCTTGTGGTTTTGCAGAAAACTTCATCCGCGTCTACCAAAAGATGCATGTGCATGCTTAAAACGCGTTTTCGCACAAATCCGTGCAAGGGTGCTAAAAAGAGCAGCATCGGCATGCTTAGCACGTCGTTTGGTAGAAATCCACGTGCGCGTTCTGCCAAAAGCACCATTTGCATGCACATCTTGTGGTTTTGCAGAAAACTTCATCCGTGTCTACCAAAAGATGCATGTGCATGCCTAAAACGCGTTTTCGCACAAATCCGTGCGCGGGTGCTAAAAAGAGCAGCATCGGCATGCTTAGCACGTCGTTTGGTAGAAATCCACGTGCGCGTTCTGCCAAAAGCACCATTTTCATGCACATCTTGTGGTTTTGCAGAAAACTTCATCCGCGTCTACCAAAAGATGCATGTGCATGCTTAAAACGCGTTTTCGCACAAATCCGTGCGCGGGTGCTAAAAAGAGCAGCATCGGCATGCCTAGCACGTCGTTTGGTAGATATCCACGTGCGCGTTCTGCCAAAAGCACCATTTGCATGCACATCTTGTGGTTTTGCAGAAAACTTCATCCGTCTCTACCAAAAGATGCATGTGCATGCTTAAAACGCGTTTTCGCACAAATCCGTGTGCGGGTGCTAAAAAGAGCAGCATCGGCATGCTTAGCACGTCGTTTGGTAGAAATCCACGTCCGCGTTTTGCCAAAAGCACCATTTGCATGCACATCTTGTGGTTTTGCAGAAAACTTCATCCGCGTCTACCAAAAGATGCATGTGCATGCTTAAAACGCGTTTTCGCACAAATCCGTGCGCGGGTGCTAAAAAGAGCAGCATCGGCATGCTTAGCACGTCGTTTGGTAGAAATCCACGTGCGCGTTCTGCCAAAAGCACCATTTGCATGCACATCTTGTGGTTTTGCAGAAAACTTCATCCGCGTCTACCAAAAGATGCATGTGCATGCATAAAACACGTTTTCGCACAAATCCGTGCGCGGGTGATAAAAAGAGCAGCATCGGCATGCTTAGCACGTCGTTTGGTAGAAATCCACGTGCGCGTTCTGCCAAAAGCACCATTTGCATGCACATATTGTGGTTTTGCAGAAAACTTCATCAGCGTCTAACAAAAGATGCATGTGCATGCTTAAAACGCGTTTTCGCACAAATCCGTGCGCGGGTGCTAAAAAGAGCAGCATCGGCATGCTTAGCACGTCGTTTGGTAGAAATCCACGTGCGCGTTCTGCCAAAAGCACCATTTGCATGCACATCTTGTGGTTTTGCAGAAAACTTCATCCGCGTCTACCAAAAGATGCATGTGCATGCTTAAAACGCGTTTTCGCACAAATCCATGCGCGGGTGCTAAAAAGAGCAGCATCGGCATGCTTAGCACGTCGTTTGGTAGAAATCCACGTGCGCGTTCTGCCAAAAGCACCATTTGCATGCACATCTTGTGGTTTTGCAGAAAACTTCATCCGCGTCTACCAAAATATGCATGTGCATGCTTAAAACGCGTTTTCGCACAAATCCGTGCGCGGGTGCTAAAAAGAGCAGCATCGGCATGCTTAGCACGTCGTTTGGTAGAAATCCACGTGCGCGTTCTGCCAAAAGCACCATTTGCATGCACATCTTGTGGTTTTGCAGAAAACTTCATCCGCGTCTACCAAAAGATGCATGTGCATGCATAAAACACGTTTTCGCACAAATCCGTGCGCGGGTGATAAAAAGAGCAGCATCGGCATGCTTAGCACGTCGTTTGGTAGAAATCCACGTGCGCGTTCTGCCAAAAGCACCATTTGCATGCACATATTGTGGTTTTGCAGAAAACTTCATCAGCGTCTAACAAAAGATGCATGTGCATGCTTAAAACGCGTTTTCGCACAAATCCGTGCGCGGGTGCTAAAAAGAGCAGCATCGGCATGCTTAGCACGTCGTTTGGTAGAAATCCACGTGCGCGTTCTGCCAAAAGCACCATTTGCATGCACATCTTGTGGTTTTGCAGAAAACTTCATCCGCGTCTACCAAAAGATGCATGTGCATGCTTAAAACGCGTTTTCGCACAAATCCATGCGCGGGTGCTAAAAAGAGCAGCATCGGCATGCTTAGCACGTCGTTTGGTAGAAATCCACGTGCGCGTTCTGCCAAAAGCACCATTTGCATGCACATCTTGTGGTTTTGCAGAAAACTTCATCCGCGTCTACCAAAATATGCATGTGCATGCTTAAAACGCGTTTTCGCACAAATCCGTGCGCGGGTGCTAAAAATAGCAGCACCGGCATGCTTAGCACGTCGTTTGGTAGAAATCCACGTGCGCGTTCTGCCAAAAGCACCATTTGCATGCACATCTTGTGGTTTTGCAGAAAACTTCATCCGCGTTTACCAAAAGATGCATGTGCATGCTGAAAACGCGTTTTCGCACATATCCGTGCGCGGGTGCTAAAAAGAGCAGCATCGGCATGCTTAGAACGTCGTTTGGTAGAAATCCACGTGCGCGTTCTGCCAAAAGCACCATTTGCATGCACATCTTGTGGTTTTGCAGAAAACTTCATCCGCGTCTACCAAAAGATTCATGTGCATGCATAAAACGCGTTTTCGCACAAATCCGTGCGCGGGTGCTAAAAAGAGCAGCATCGGCATGCTTAGCACGTCGTTTGGTAGAAATTCACGTGCGCGTTCTGCCAAAAGCACCATTTGCATGCACATCTTGTGGTTTTGCAGAAAACTTCATCCGCGTCTACCAAAAGATGCATGTGCATGCTTAAAACGCGTTTTCGCACAAATCCGTGCGCGGGTGCTAAAAAGAGCAGCATCGGCATGCTTAGCACGTCGTTTGGTAGAAATCCACGTGCGCGTTCTGCTAAAAGCACCATTCGCATGCGGATCTTGTGGTTTTGCAGAAAACTTCATCCGCGTCTACCAAAAGATTCACATGCATGCATAAAACGCGTTTTCGCACAAATCCGTGCGCGGGTGCTAAAAAGAGCAGCATCGGCATGCTTAGCACGTCGTTTGGTAGAAATCCACGTGCGCGTTCTGCCAAAAGCACCATTTTCATGCACATCTTGTGGTTTTGCAGAAAACTTCATCCGCGTCTACCAAAAGATGCATGTGCATGCTTAAAACGCGTTTTCGCACAAATCCGTGCGCGGGTGCTAAAAAGAGCAGCATCGGCATGCTTAGCACGTCGTTTGGTAGAAATCCACGTGCGGGTTCTGCCAAAAGCACCATTTGCATGCACATCTTGTGGTTTTGCAGAAAACTTCATCCGCGTCTACCAAAAGATACATGTGCATGCTTAAAACGCGTTTTCGCACAAATCCGTGCGCGGGTGCTAAAAAGAGCAGCATCGGCATGCTTAGCACGTCGTTTGGTAGAAATTCACGTGCGCGTTCTGCCAAAAGCACCATTTGCATGCACATCTTGTGGTTTTGCAGAAAACTTCATCCGCGTCTGCCAAAAGATGCATGTGCATGCTTAAAACGCGTTTTCGCACAAATCCGTGCGAGGGTGCTAAAAAGAGCAGCATCGGCATGCTTAGCACGTCGTTTGGTAGAAATCCACGTGCGCGTTCTGCCAAAAGCACCATTTGCATGCACATCTTGTGGTTTTGCAGAAAACTTCATCCGCGTCTACCAAAAGATGCGTGTGCATGCTTAAAACGCGTTTTCGCACAAATCCGTGCGCGGGTGCTAAAAAGAGCAGCATCGGCATGCTTAGCACGTCGTTTGGTAGAAATCCACGTGCGCGTTCTGCCAAAAGCACCATTTGCATGCACATCTTGTGGTTTTGCAGAAAACTTCATCCGCGTTTACCAAAAGATGCATGTGCATGCTGAAAACACGTTTTCGCACATATCCGTGCGCGGGTGCTAAAAAGAGCAGCATCGGCATGCTTAGCACGTCGTTTGGTAGAAATCCACGTGCGCGTTCTGCCAAAAGCACCATTTACATGCACATCTTGTGGTTTTGCAGAAAACTTCATCCGCGTCTACCAAAAGATTCATGTGCATGCATAAAACGCGTTTTCGCACAAATCCGTGCGCGGGTGCTAAGAAGAGCAGCATCGGCATGCTTAGCACGTCGTTTGGTAGAAATTCACGTGCGCGTTCTGCCAAAAGAACCATTTGCATGCACTTCTTGTGGTTTTGCAGAAAACTTCATCCGCGTCTACCAAAAGATGCATGTGCATGCTTAAAACGCGTTTTCGCAAAAATCCGTGCGCGGGTGCTAAAAAGAGAAGCATCGGCATGCTTAGCATGTCGTTTGGTAGAAATCCACGTGCGCGTTCTGCCAAAAGCACCATTTGCATGCACATCTTGTGGTTTTGCAGAAAACTTCATCCGCGTCTTCCAAAAGATGCATGTGCATGCTTAAAACGCGTTTTCGCACAAATCCGTGCGAGGGTGCTAAAAAGAGCAGCATCGGCATGCTTAGCACGTCGTTTGGTAGAAATCCACGTGCGCGTTCTGCCAAAAGGACCATTTTCATGCACATCTTGTGGTTTTGCAGAAAACTTCATCCGCGTCTACCTAAAGATGCATGTGCATGCTTAAAACGCGTTTTCGCACAAATCCGTGCGCGGGTGCTAAAAAGAGCAGCATCGGCATGCTTAGCACGTCGTTTGGTAGAAATCCACGTGCGCGTTCTGCCAAAAGCACCATTTCCATGCACATCTTGTGGTTTTGCAGAAAACTTCATCCGCGTCTACCAAAAGATACATGTGCATGCTTAAAACGCGTTTTCGCACAAATCCGTGCGCGGGTGCTAAAAAGAGCAGCATCGGCATGCTTAGCACGTCGTTTGGTAGAAATTCACGTGCGCGTTCTGCCAAAAGCACCATTTGCATGCACATCTTGTGGTTTTGCAGAAAACTTCATCCGCGTCTACCAAAAGATGCATGTGCATGCTTAAAACGCGTTTTCGCACAAATCCGTGCGAGGGTGCTAAAAAGAGCAGCATCGGCATGCTTAGCACGTCGTTTGGTAGAAATCCACGTGCGCGTTCTGCCAAAAGCACCATTTGCATGCACATCTTGTGGTTTTGCAGAAAACTTCATCCGCGTCTACCAAAAGATGCGTGTGCATGCTTAAAACGCGTTTTCGCACAAATCCGTGCGCGGGTGCTAAAAAGAGCAGCATCGGCATGCTTAGCACGTCGTTTGGTAGAAATCCACGTGCGCGTTCTGCCAAAAGCACCATTTGCATGCACATCTTGTGGTTTTGCAGAAAACTTCATCCGCGTTTACCAAAAGATGCATGTGCATGCTGAAAACACGTTTTCGCACATATCCGTGCGCGGGTGCTAAAAAGAGCAGCATCGGCATGCTTAGCACGTCGTTTGGTAGAAATCCACGTGCGCGTTCTGCCAAAAGCACCATTTACATGCACATCTTGTGGTTTTGCAGAAAACTTCATCCGCGTCTACCAAAAGATTCATGTGCATGCATAAAACGCGTTTTCGCACAAATCCGTGCGCGGGTGCTAAAAAGAGCAGCATCGGCATGCTTAGCACGTCGTTTGGTAGAAATTCACGTGCGCGTTCTGCCAAAAGAACCATTTGCATGCACTTCTTGTGGTTTTGCAGAAAACTTCATCCGCGTCTACCAAAAGATGCATGTGCATGCTTAAAACGCGTTTTCGCAAAAATCCGTGCGCGGGTGCTAAAAAGAGCAGCATCGGCATGCTTAGCATGTCGTTTGGTAGAAATCCACGTGCGCGTTCTGCCAAAAGCACCATTTGCATGCACATCTTGTGGTTTTGCAGAAAACTTCATCCGCGTCTACCAAAAGATGCATGTGCATGCTTAAAACGCGTTTTCGCACAAATCCGTGCGCGGGTGCTAAAAAGAGCAGCATCGGCATGCTTAGCACGTCGTTTGGTAGAAATCCACGTGCGCGTTCTGCCAAAAGCACCATTTGCATGCACATCTTGTGGTTTTGCAGAAAACTTCATCCGCGTCTACCAAAAGATGCATGTGCATGCTTAAAACGCGTTTTCGCACAAATCCGTGCGCGGGTGATAAAAAGAGCAGCATCGGCATGCTTAGCACGTCGTTTGGTAGAAATCCACGTGCGCGTTCTGCCAAAAGCACCATTTGCATGCACATATTGTGGTTTTGCAGAAAACTTCATCCGCGTCTAACAAAAGATGCATGTGCATGCTTAAAACGCGTTTTCGCACAAATCCGTGCGCGGGTGCTAAAAAGAGCAGCATCGGCATGCTTAGCACGTCGTTTGGTAGAAATCCACGTGCGCGTTCTGCCAAAAGCACCATTTGCATGCACATATTGTGGTTTTGCAGAAAACTTCATCCGCGTCTACCAAAAGATGCATGTGCATGCTTAAAATGCGTTTTCGCACAAATCCGTGCGCGGGTGCTAAAAAGAGCAGCATCGGCATGCTTAGCACGTCGTTTGGTAGAAATCCACGTGCGCGTTCTGCCAAAAGCACCATTTGCATGCACATCTTGTGGTTTTGCAGAAAACTTCATCCGCGTCTACCAAAAGATGCACGTGCATCCTTAAAACGCGTTTTCGCACAAATCCGTGCGCGGGTGCTAAAAAGAGCAGCATCGGCATGCTTAGCACTTCGTTTGGTAGAAATCCACGTGCGCGTTCTGCCAAAAGCACCATTTGCATGCACATCTTGAGGTTTTGCAGAAAACTTCATCCGCGTCTACCAAAAGATGCATGTGCATGCTTAAAACGCGTTTTCGCACAAATCCGTGCGCGGGCGCTAAAAAGAGCAGCATCGGCATGCTTAGCACGTCGTTTGGTAGAAATCCACGAGCGCGTTCTGCCAAAAGCACCATTTGCATGCACATCTTGTGGTTTTGCCGAAAACTTCATCCGCGTCTACCAAAATATGCATGTGCATGCTTAAAACGCGTTTTCGCACAAATCCGTGCGCGGGTGCTAAAAAGAGCAGCATCGGCATGCTTAGCACGTCGTTTGGTGGAAATCCACGTGCGCGTTCTGCCAAAAGTACCATTTGCATGGACATCTTGTGGTTTTGCAGAAAACTTCATCCGCGTCTACCAAAAGATGCATGTGCATGCTTAAAACGCGTTTTCGCACAAATCCGTGCGCGGGTGCTAAAAAGAGCAGCATCGGCATGCTTAGCACGTCGTTTAATAGAAATCCACGTGCGCGTTCTGCCAAAAGCACCATTTGCATGCACATCTTGTGGTTTTGCAGAAAACTTCATCCGCGTCTACCAAAAGATGCATGTGCATGCTTAAAACGCGTTTTCGCACAAATCCGTGCGCGGGTGCTAAAAAGAGCAGCATCGGCATGCTTAGCACGTCGTTTGGCAGAAATCCACTTGCGCGTTCTGCCAAAAGCACCATTTGCATGCACATCTTGTGGTTTTGCAGAAAACTTCATCCGCGTCTACCAATAGATGCATGTGCATCCTTAAAACGCGTTTTCGCACAAATCCGTGCGCGGGTGCTAAAAAGAGCAGCATCGGCATGCTTAGCACTTCGTTTGGTAGAAATCCACGTGCGCGTTCTGCCAAAAGCACCATTTGCATGCACATCTTGTGGTTTTGCAGAAAAATTCATCCGCGTCTACCAAAAGATGCATGTGCATGCTTAAAACGCGTTTTCGCAAAAATCCGTGCGCGGGTGCTAAAAAGAGCAGCATCGGCATGCTTAGCACGTCGTTTGGTAGAAATCCACGTGCGCGTTCTGCCAAAAGCACCATTTGCATGCACATCTTGTGGTTTTGCAGAAAACTTCATCCGCGTCTACCAAAAGATGCATGTGCATGCTTAAAACGCGTTTTCGCACAAATCCGTGCTAGGGTGCTAAAAAGAGCAGCATCGGCATGCTTAGCACGTCGTTTGGTAGAAATCCACGTGCGCGTTCTGCCAAAAGCACCATTTGCATGCACATCTTGTGGTTCTGCAGAAAACTTCATCCGCGTCTACCAAAAGATGCATGTGCGTGCTTAAAACGCGTTTTCGCACAACTCCGTGCGCGGGTGCTAAAAAGAGCAGCATCGGCATGCTTAGCACGTCGTTTGGTAGAAATCCACGTGTGCGTTCTGCCAAAAGCACCATTTGCATGCACATCTTGTGGTTTTGCAGAAAACTTCATCCGCGTCTACCAAAAGATACATGTGCATGCTTAAAACGCGTTTTCGCACAAATCCGTGCGCGGGTGCTAAAAAGAGCAGCATCGGCATGCTTAGCACGTCGTTTAATAGAAATCCACGTGCGCGTTCTGCCAAAAGCACCATTTGCATGCACATCTTGTGGTTTTGCAGAAAACTTCATCCGCGTCTACCAAAAGATGCATGTGCATGCTTAAAACGCGTTTTCGCACAAATCCGTGCGCGGGTGCTAAAAAGAGCAGCATCGGCATGCTTAGCACGTCGTTTGGTAGAAATCCACTTGCGCGTTCTGCCAAAAGCACCATTTGCATGCACATCTTGTGGTTTTGCAGAAAACTTCATCCGCGTCTACCAATAGATGCATGTGCATCCTTAAAACGCGTTTTCGCACAAATCCGTGCGCGGGTGCTAAAAAGAGCAGCATCGGCATGCTTAGCACTTCGTTTGGTAGAAATCCACGTGCGCGTTCTGCCAAAAGCACCATTTGCATGCACATCTTGTGGTTTTGCAGAAAAATTCATCCGCGTCTACCAAAAGATGCATGTGCATGCTTAAAACGCGTTTTCGCAAAAATCCGTGCGCGGGTGCTAAAAAGAGCAGCATCGGCATGCTTAGCACGTCGTTTGGTAGAAATCCACGTGCGCGTTCTGCCAAAAGCACCATTTGCATGCACATCTTGTGGTTTTGCAGAAAACTTCATCCGCGTCTACCAAAAGATGCATGTGCATGCTTAAAACGCGTTTTCGCACAAATCCGTGCGAGGGTGCTAAAAAGAGCAGCATCGGCATGCTTAGCACGTCGTTTGGTAGAAATCCACGTGCGCGTTCTGCCAAAAGCACCATTTGCATGCACATCTTGTGGTTCTGCAGAAAACTTCATCCGCGTCTACCAAAAGATGCATGTGCATGCTTAAAACGCGTTTTCGCACAACTCCGTGCGCGGGTGCTAAAAAGAGCAGCATCGGCATGCTTAGCACGTCGTTTGGTAGAAATCCACGTGCGCGTTCTGCCAAAAGCACCATTTGCATGCACATCTTGTGGTTTTGCAGAAAACTTCATCCGCGTCTACCAAAAGATACATGTGCATGCTTAAAACGCGTTTTCGCACAAATCCGTGCGCGGGTGCTAAAAAGAGCAGCATCGGCATGCTTAGCACGTCGTTTGGTAGAAATTCACGTGCGCGTTCTGCCAAAAGCACCATTTGCATGCACATCTTGAGGTTTTGCAGAAAACTTCATCCGCGTCTACCAAAAGATGCATGTGCATGCTTAAAACGCGTTTTCGCACAAATCCGTTCGCGGGTGCTAAAAAGAGCAGCATCGGCATACTTAGCACGTCGTTTGGTAGAAATCCACGTGCGCGTTCTGCCAAAAGCACCATTCGCATGCGGATCTTGTGGTTTTGCAGAAAACTTCATCCGCGTCTACCAAAAGATGCACATGCATGCATAAAACGCGTTTTCGCACAAATCCGTGCGCGGGTGCTAAAAAGAGCAGCATCGGCATGCTTAGCACGTCGTTTGGTAGAAATCCACGTGCGCGTTCTGCCAAAAACACCATTTGCATGCACATCTTGTGGTTTTGCAGAAAACTTCATCCGCGTCTACCAAAAGATGCATGTGCATGCTTAAAACGCGTTTTCGCAAAAATCCGTGCGCGGGTGCTAAAAAGAGCAGCATCGGCATGCTTACCACGTCGTTTGGTAGAAATCCACGTGCGCGTTCTGCCAAAAGCACCATTTGCATGCACATCTTGTGGTTTTGCAGAAAACTTCATCCGCGTCTACCAAAAGATGCATGTGCATGCTTAAAACGCGTTTTCGCACAAATCCGTGCAAGGGTGCTAAAAAGAGCAGCATCGGCATGCTTAGCACGTCGTTTGGTAGAAATCCACGTGCGCGTTCTGCCAAAAGCACCATTTGCATGCACATCTTGTGGTTTTGCAGAAAACTTCATCCGCGTCTACCAAAAGATGCATGTGCATGCTTAAAACGCGTTTTCGCAAAAATCCGTGCGCGGGTGCTAAAAAGAGCAGCATCGGCATGCTTACCACGTCGTTTGGTAGAAATCCACGTGCGCGTTCTGCCAAAAGCACCATTTGCATGCACATCTTGTGGTTTTGCAGAAAACTTCATCCGCGTCTACCAATAGATGCATGTGCATGCTTAAAACGCGTTTTCGCACAAATCCGTGCGAGGGTGCTAAAAAGAGCAGCATCGGCATGCTTAGCACGTCGTTTGGTAGAAATCCACGTGCGCGTTCTGTAAAAAGCACCATTTGCATGCACATCTTGTGGTTTTGCAGAAAACTTCATCCGCGTCTACCAAAAGATGCATGTGCATGCTTAAAACGCGTTTTCGCACAAATCCGTGCGCGGGTGCTAAAAAGAGCAGCATCGGCATGCTTAGCACGTCGTTTGGTAGAAATCCACGTGCGCGTTCTGCCAAAAGCACCATTTGCATGCACATCTTGTGGTTTTGCAGAAAACTTCATCCGCGTCTACCAAAAGATGCATGTGCATGCTTAAAACGCGTTTTCGCACAAATCCGTGCGCGGGTGCTAAAAAGAGCAGCATCGGCATGCTTAGCACGTCGTTTGGTAGAAATCCACGTGCGCGTTCTGCTAAAAGCACCATTCGCATGCGGATCTTGTGGTTTTGCAGAAAACTTCATCCGCGTCTACCAAAAGATGCACATGCATGCATAAAACGCGTTTTCGCACAAATCCGTGCGCGGGTGCTAAAAAGAGCAGCATCGGCATGCTTAGCACGTCGTTTGGTAGAAATCCACGTGCGCGTTCTGCCAAAAACACCATTTGCATGCACATCTTGTGGTTTTGCAGAAAACTTCATCCGCGTCTACCAAAAGATGCATGTGCATGCTTAAAACGCGTTTTCGCAAAAATCCGTGCGCGGGTGCTAAAAAGAGCAGCATCGCCATGCTTAGCACGTCGTTTGGTAGAAATCCACGTGCGCGTTCTGCCAAAAGCACCATTTGCATGCACATCTTGTGGTTTTGCAGAAAACTTCATCCGCGTCTACCAAAAGATGCAGGTGCATGCTTAAAACGCGTTTTCGCACAAATCCGTGCGCGGGTGCTAAAAAGAGCAGCATCGGCATGCTTAGCACGTCGTTTGGTAGAAATCCACGTGCGCGTTCTGCCAAAAGCACCATTTGCATGCACATCTTGTGGTTTTGCAGAAAACTTCATCCGTGTCTACCAAAAGATGCATGTGCATGCCTAAAACGCGTTTTCGCACAAATCCGTGCGCGGGTGCTAAAAAGAGCAGCATCGGCATGCTTAGCACGTCGTTTGGTAGAAATCCACGTGCGCGTTCTGCCAAAAGCACCATTTTCATGCACATCTTGTGGTTTTGCAGAAAACTTCATCCGCGTCTACCAAAAGATGCATGTGCATGCTTAAAACGCGTTTTCGCACAAATCCGTGCGCGGGTGCTAAAAAGAGCAGCATCGGCATGCCTAGCACGTCGTTTGGTAGATATCCACGTGCGCGTTCTGCCAAAAGCACCATTTGCATGCACATCTTGTGGTTTTGCAGAAAACTTCATCCGTCTCTACCAAAAGATGCATGTGCATGCTTAAAACGCGTTTTCGCACAAATCCGTGTGCGGGTGCTAAAAAGAGCAGCATCGGCATGCTTAGCACGTCGTTTGGTAGAAATCCACGTCCGCGTTCTGCCAAAAGCACCATTTGCATGCACATCTTGTGGTTTTGCAGAAAACTTCATCCGCGTCTACCAAAAGATGCATGTGCATGCTTAAAACGCGTTTTCGCACAAATCCGTGCGCGGGTGCTAAAAAGAGCAGCATCGGCATGCTTAGCACGTCGTTTGGTAGAAATCCACGTGCGCGTTCTGCCAAAAGCACCATTTGCATGCACATCTTGTGGTTTTGCAGAAAACTTCATCCGCGTCTACCAAAAGATGCATGTGCATGCATAAAACACGTTTTCGCACAAATCCGTGCGCGGGTGATAAAAAGAGCAGCATCGGCATGCTTAGCACGTCGTTTGGTAGAAATCCACGTGCGCGTTCTGCCAAAAGCACCATTTGCATGCACATATTGTGGTTTTGCAGAAAACTTCATCCGCGTCTAACAAAAGATGCATGTGCATGCTTAAAACGCGTTTTCGCACAAATCCGTGCGCGGGTGCTAAAAAGAGCAGCATCGGCATGCTTAGCACGTCGTTTGGTAGAAATCCACGTGCGCGTTCTGCCAAAAGCACCATTTGCATGCACATCTTGTGGTTTTGCAGAAAACTTCATCCGCGTCTACCAAAAGATGCATGTGCATGCTTAAAACGCGTTTTCGCACAAATCCGTGCGCGGGTGCTAAAAAGAGCAGCATCGGCATGCCTAGCACGTCGTTTGGTAGATATCCACGTGCGCGTTCTGCCAAAAGCACCATTTGCATGCACATCTTGTGGTTTTGCAGAAAACTTCATCCGTCTCTACCAAAAGATGCATGTGCATGCTTAAAACGCGTTTTCGCACAAATCCGTGTGCGGGTGCTAAAAAGAGCAGCATCGGCATGCTTAGCACGTCGTTTGGTAGAAATCCACGTCCGCGTTTTGCCAAAAGCACCATTTGCATGCACATCTTGTGGTTTTGCAGAAAACTTCATCCGCGTCTACCAAAAGATGCATGTGCATGCTTAAAACGCGTTTTCGCACAAATCCGTGCGCGGGTGCTAAAAAGAGCAGCATCGGCATGCCTAGCACGTCGTTTGGTAGATATCCACGTGCGCGTTCTGCCAAAAGCACCATTTGCATGCACATCTTGTGGTTTTGCAGAAAACTTCATCCGTCTCTACCAAAAGATGCATGTGCATGCTTAAAACGCGTTTTCGCACAAATCCGTGTGCGGGTGCTAAAAAGAGCAGCATCGGCATGCTTAGCACGTCGTTTGGTAGAAATCCACGTCCGCGTTCTGCCAAAAGCACCATTTGCATGCACATCTTGTGGTTTTGCAGAAAACTTCATCCGCGTCTACCAAAAGATGCATGTGCATGCTTAAAACGCGTTTTCGCACAAATCCGTGCGCGGGTGCTAAAAAGAGCAGCATCGGCATGCTTAGCACGTCGTTTGGTAGAAATCCACGTGCGCGTTCTGCCAAAAGCACCATTTGCATGCACATCTTGTGGTTTTGCAGAAAACTTCATCCGCGTCTACCAAAAGATGCATGTGCATGCATAAAACACGTTTTCGCACAAATCCGTGCGCGGGTGATAAAAAGAGCAGCATCGGCATGCTTAGCACGTCGTTTGGTAGAAATCCACGTGCGCGTTCTGCCAAAAGCACCATTTGCATGCACATATTGTGGTTTTGCAGAAAACTTCATCCGCGTCTAACAAAAGATGCATGTGCATGCTTAAAACGCGTTTTCGCACAAATCCGTGCGCGGGTGCTAAAAAGAGCAGCATCGGCATGCTTAGCACGTCGTTTGGTAGAAATCCACGTGCGCGTTCTGCCAAAAGCACCATTTGCATGCACATCTTGTGGTTTTGCAGAAAACTTCATCCGCGTCTACCAAAAGATGCATGTGCATGCTTAAAACGCGTTTTCGCACAAATCCGTGCGCGGGTGCTAAAAAGAGCAGCATCGGCATGCCTAGCACGTCGTTTGGTAGATATCCACGTGCGCGTTCTGCCAAAAGCACCATTTGCATGCACATCTTGTGGTTTTGCAGAAAACTTCATCCGTCTCTACCAAAAGATGCATGTGCATGCTTAAAACGCGTTTTCGCACAAATCCGTGTGCGGGTGCTAAAAAGAGCAGCATCGGCATGCTTAGCACGTCGTTTGGTAGAAATCCACGTCCGCGTTTTGCCAAAAGCACCATTTGCATGCACATCTTGTGGTTTTGCAGAAAACTTCATCCGCGTCTACCAAAAGATGCATGTGCATGCTTAAAACGCGTTTTCGCACAAATCCGTGCGCGGGTGCTAAAAAGAGCAGCATCGGCATGCTTAGCATGTCGTTTGGTAGAAATCCACGTGCGCGTTCTGCCAAAAGCACCATTTGCATGCACATCTTGTGGTTTTGCAGAAAACTTCAATCTCGTCTACCAAAAGATGCATGTGCATGCTTAAAACGCGTTTTCGCACGAATCCGTGCGCGGGTGCTAAAAAGAGCAGCATCGGCATGCTTAGCACGCTGTTTGGTAGAAATCCACGTGCGCGTTCTGCGAAAAGCACCATTTGCATGCACATCTTGTGGTTTTGCAGAAAACTTCAATCTCGTCTACCAAAAGATGCATGTGCATGCTTAAAACGCGTTTTCGCGCGAATCCGTGCGCGGGTGCTAAAAAGAGCAGCATCGGCATGCTTAGCACGTCGTTTGGTAGAAATCCACGTGCGCGTTCTGCCAAAAGCACCATTTGCATGCACATCTTGTGGTTTTGCAGAAAACTTCATCCGCGTCTACCAAAAGATGCATGTGCATGCTTAAAACGCGTTTTCGCACAAATCCGTGCGC
Organism: Dermacentor andersoni; assembly: GCF_023375885.2. Taxonomy (NCBI): domain Eukaryota; kingdom Metazoa; phylum Arthropoda; class Arachnida; order Ixodida; family Ixodidae; genus Dermacentor; species Dermacentor andersoni. Next base: position 36,609 of record NW_027315175.1, on the reverse strand, counting down.
GGGTGCTAAAAAGAGCAGCATCGGCATGCTTAGCACGTCGTTTGGTAGAAATCCACGTGCGCGTTCTGCCAAAAGCACCATTTGCATGCACATCTTGTGGTTTTGCAGAAAACTTCATCCGCGTCTACCAAAAGTTGCATGTGCATGCTTAAAACGCGTTTTCGCACAAATGCGTGCGCGGGTGCTAAAAAGAGCAGCATCGGCATGCTTAGCACGTCGTTTGGTAGAAATCCACGTGCGCGTTCTGCCAAAAGCACCATTTGCATGCACATCTTGTGGTTTTGCAGAAAACTTCATCCGCGTCTACCAAAAGATGCATGTGCATGCTTAAAACGCGTTTTCGCACAAATCCGTGCGCGGGTGCTACAAAGAGCAGCATCGGCATGCTTAGCACGTCGTTTGGTAGAAATCCACGTGCGCGTTCTGCAAAAAGCACCATTTGCATGCACATCTTGTGGTTTTGCAGAAAACTTCATCCGCGTCTACCAAAAGATGCATGTGCATGCTTAAAACGCGTTTTCGCACAAATGCGTGCGCGGGTGCTAAAAAGAGCAGCATCGGCATGCTTAGCACGTCGTTTGGTAGAAATCCACGTGCGCGTTCTGCCAAAAGCACCATTTGCATGCACATCTTGTGGTTTTGCAGAAAACTTCATCCGCGTCTACCAAAAGATGCATGTGCATGCTTAAAACGCGTTTTCGCACAAATGCGTGCGCGGGTGCTAAAAAGAGCAGCATCGGCATGCTTAGCACGTCGTTTGGAAGAAATCAACGTGCGCGTTCTGCCAAAAGCACCATTTGCATGCACATCTTGTGGTTTTGCAGAAAACTTCATCCGCGTCTACCAAAAGATGCATGTGCATGCTTAAAACCCATTTTCGCACAAATGCGCGCGCGGGTGCTAAAAAGAGCAGCATCGGCATGCTTAGCACGTCGTTTGGTAGAAATCCACGTGCGCGTTCTGCCAAAAGCACCATTTGCATGCACATATTGTGGTTTTGCAGAAAACTTCATCGGCGTCTACCAAAAGATGCATGTGCATGCTTAAAACGCGTTTTTGCACAAATCCGTGCGCGGGTGCTAAAAAAAGCAGCATCGGCATGCTTAGCACGTCGTTTGGTAGAAATCCACGTGCGCCTTCTGCCAAAAGCACCATTTGCATGCACATCTTGTGGTTTTGCAGAAAACTTCATCCGCGTCTACCAAAAGATGCATGTGCATGCTTAAAACGCGTTTTCGCACAAATCCGTGCGCGGGTGCTAAAAAGAGCAGCATCGGCATGCTTAGCACGTCGTTTGGTAGAAATCCACGTGCGCGTTCTGCAAAAAGCACCATTTGCATGCACATCTTGTGGTTTTGCAGAAAACTTCATCCGCGTCTACCAAAAGATGCATGTGCATGCTTAAAACGCGTTTTCGCACAAATGCGTGGGCGGGTGCTAAAAAGAGCAGCATCGGCATGCTTAGCACGTCGTTTGGTAGAAATCCACGTGCGCGTTCTGCCAAAAGCACCATTTGCATGCACATCTTGTGGTTTTGCAGAAAACTTCAATCTCGTCTACCAAAAGATGCATGTGCATGCTTAAAACGCATTTTCGCACGAATCCGTGCGCGGGTGCTAAAAAGAGCAGCATCGGCATGCTTAGCACGCTGTTTGGTAGAAATCCACGTGCGCGTTCTGCGAAAAGCACCATTTGCATGCACATCTTGTGGTTTTGCAGAAAACTTCAATCTCGTCTACCAAAAGATGCATGTGCATGCTTAAAACGCGTTTTCGCACGAATCCGTGCGCGGGTGCTAAAAAGAGCAGCATCGGCATGCTTAGCACGTCGTTTGGTAGAAATCCACGTGCGCGTTCTGCCAAAAGCACCATTTGCATGCACATCTTGTGGTTTTGCAGAAAACTTCATCCGCGTCTACCAAAAGATGCATGTGCATGCTTAAAACGCGTTTTCGCACAAATCCGTGCGCGGGTGCTAAAAAGAGCAGCATCGGCATGCTTAGCACGTCGTTTGGTAGAAATCCACGTGCGCGTTCTGCCAAAAGCACCATTTGCATGCACATCTTGTGGTTTTGCAGAAAACTTCATCCGCGTCTACCAAAAGATGCATGTGCATGCTTAAAACGCGTTTTCGCACAAATGCGTGCGCGGGTGCTAAAAAGAGCAGCATCGGCATGCTTAGCACGTCGTTTGGTAGAAATCCACGTGCGCGTTCTGCCAAAAGCACCATTTGCATGCACATCTTGTGGTTTTGCAGAAAACTTCATCCGCGTCTACCAAAAGATGCATGTGCATGCTTAAAACGCGTTTTCGCACAAATGCGTGCGCGGGTGCTAAAAAGAGCAGCATCGGCATGCTTAGCACGTCGTTTGGTAGAAATCCACGTGCGCGTTCTGCAAAAAGCACCATTTGCATGCACATCTTGTGGTTTTGCAGAAAACTTCATCCGCGTCTACCAAAAGATGCATGTGCATGCTTAAAACGCGTTTTCGCACAAATCCGTGCGCGGGTGCTACAAAGAGCAGCATCGGCATGCTTAGCACGTCGTTTGGTAGAAATCCACGTGCGCGTTCTGCAAAAAGCACCATTTGCATGCACATCTTGTGGTTTTGCAGAAAACTTCATCCGCGTCTACCAAAAGATGCATGTGCATGCTTAAAACGCGTTTTCGCACAAATGCGTGCGCGGGTGCTAAAAAGAGCAGCATCGGCATGCTTAGCACGTCGTTTGGTAGAAATCCACGTGCGCGTTCTGCCAAAAGCACCATTTGCATGCACATCTTGTGGTTTTGCAGAAAACTTCATCCGCGTCTACCAAAAGATGCATGTGCATGCTTAAAACGCGTTTTCGCACAAATGCGTGCGCGGGTGCTAAAAAGAGCAGCATCGGCATGCTTAGCACGTCGTTTGGAAGAAATCAACGTGCGCGTTCTGCCAAAAGCACCATTTGCATGCACATCTTGTGGTTTTGCAGAAAACTTCATCCGCGTCTACCAAAAGATGCATGTGCATGCTTAAAACCCATTTTCGCACAAATGCGCGCGCGGGTGCTAAAAAGAGCAGCATCGGCATGCTTAGCACGTCGTTTGGTAGAAATCCACGTGCGCGTTCTGCCAAAAGCACCATTTGCATGCACATATTGTGGTTTTGCAGAAAACTTCATCGGCGTCTACCAAAAGATGCATGTGCATGCTTAAAACGCGTTTTTGCACAAATCCGTGCGCGGGTGCTAAAAAAAGCAGCATCGGCATGCTTAGCACGTCGTTTGGTAGAAATCCACGTGCGCCTTCTGCCAAAAGCACCATTTGCATGCACATCTTGTGGTTTTGCAGAAAACTTCATCCGCGTCTACCAAAAGATGCATGTGCATGCTTAAAACGCGTTTTCGCACAAATCCGTGCGCGGGTGCTAAAAAGAGCAGCATCGGCATGCTTAGCACGTCGTTTGGTAGAAATCCACGTGCGCGTTCTGCAAAAAGCACCATTTGCATGCACATCTTGTGGTTTTGCAGAAAACTTCATCCGCGTCTACCAAAAGATGCATGTGCATGCTTAAAACGCGTTTTCGCACAAATGCGTGGGCGGGTGCTAAAAAGAGCAGCATCGGCATGCTTAGCACGTCGTTTGGTAGAAATCCACGTGCGCGTTCTGCCAAAAGCACCATTTGCATGCACATCTTGTGGTTTTGCAGAAAACTTCAATCTCGTCTACCAAAAGATGCATGTGCATGCTTAAAACGCGTTTTCGCACGATTCCGTGCGCGGGTGCTAAAAAGAGCAGCATCGGCATGCTTAGCACGTTGTTTGGTAGAAATCCACGTGGGCGTTCTGCGAAAAGCACCATTTGCATGCACATCTTGTGGTTTTGCAGAAAACTTCAATCTCGTCTACCAAAAGATGCATGTGCATGCTTAAAACGCATTTTCGCACGAATCCGTGCGCGGGTGCTAAAAAGAGCAGCATCGGCATGCTTAGCACGCTGTTTGGTAGAAATCCACGTGCGCGTTCTGCGAAAAGCACCATTTGCATGCACATCTTGTGGTTTTGCAGAAAACTTCAATCTCGTCTACCAAAAGATGCATGTGCATGCTTAAAACGCGTTTTCGCACGAATCCGTGCGCGGGTGCTAAAAAGAGCAGCATCGGCATGCTTAGCACGTTGTTTGGTAGAAATCCACGTGTGCGTTCTGCCAAGAGCACCATTTGCATGCACATCTTGTGGTTTTGCAGAAAACTTCATCCGCGTCTACCAAAAGATGCATGTGCATGCTTAAAACGCGTTTTCGCACGAATCCGTGCGCGGGTGCTAAAAAGAGCAGCATCGGCATGCTTAGCACGTTGTTTGGTAGAAATCCACGTGCGCGTTCTGCCAAAAGCACCATTTGCACGCACATCTTGTGGTTTTGCAGAAAACTTCATCCGCGTCTACCAAAAGATGCATGTGCATGTTTAAAACGCATTTTCGCACAAATGCGTGCGCGGGTGCTAAAAAGAGCAGCATCGGCATGCTTAGCACGTCGTTTGGAAGAAATCCACGTGCGCGTTCTGCCAAAAGCACCATTTGCATGCACATCTTGTGGTTTTGCAGAAAACTTCATCCGCGTCTACCAAAAGATGCATGTGCATGCTTAAAACGCGTTTTCGCACAAATCCGTGCGCGGGTGCTAAAAAGAGCAGCATCGGCATGCTTAGCACGTCGTTTGGTAGAAATCCACGTGCGCGTTCTGCAAAAAGCACCATTTGCATGCACATCTTGTGGTTTTGCAGAAAACTTCATCCGCGTCTACCAAAAGATGCATGTGCATGCTTAAAACGCGTTTTCGCACAAATGCGTGGGCGGGTGCTAAAAAGAGCAGCATCGGCATGCTTAGCACGTCGTTTGGTAGAAATCCACGTGCGCGTTCTGCCAAAAGCACCATTTGCATGCACATCTTGTGGTTTTGCAGAAAACTTCAATCTCGTCTACCAAAAGATGCATGTGCATGCTTAAAACGCGTTTTCGCACGATTCCGTGCGCGGGTGCTAAAAAGAGCAGCATCGGCATGCTTAGCACGTTGTTTGGTAGAAATCCACGTGGGCGTTCTGCGAAAAGCACCATTTGCATGCACATCTTGTGGTTTTGCAGAAAACTTCAATCTCGTCTACCAAAAGATGCATGTGCATGCTTAAAACGCATTTTCGCACGAATCCGTGCGCGGGTGCTAAAAAGAGCAGCATCGGCATGCTTAGCACGTTGTTTGGTAGAAATCCACGTGCGCGTTCTGCGAAAAGCACCATTTGCATGCACATCTTGTGGTTTTGCAGAAAACTTCAATCTCGTCTACCAAAAGATGCATGTGCATGCTTAAAACGCGTTTTCGCACGAATCCGTGCGCGGGTGCTAAAAAGAGCAGCATCGGCATGCTTAGCACGTTGTTTGGTAGACATCCACGTGTGCGTTCTGCCAAGAGCACCATTTGCATGCACATCTTGTGGTTTTGCAGAAAACTTCATCCGCGTCTACCAAAAGATGCATGTGCATGCTTAAAACGCGTTTTCGCACGAATCCGTGCGCGGGTGCTAAAAAGAGCAGCATCGGCATGCTTAGCACGTTGTTTGGTAGAAATCCACGTGCGCGTTCTGCGAAAAGCACCATTTGCATGCACATCTTGTGGTTTTTCAGAAAACTTCAATCTCGTCTACCAAAAGATGCATGTGCATGCTTAAAACGCGTTTTCGCACGAATCCGTGCGCGGGTGCTAAAAAGAGCAGCATCGGCATGCTTAGCACGTTGTTTGGTAGAAATCCACGTGCGCGTTCTGCGAAAAGCACCATTTGCATGCACATCTTGTGGTTTTGCAGAAAACTTCAATCTCGTCTACCAAAAGATGCATGTGCATGCTTAAAACGCGTTTTCGCACAAATCCGTGCGCGGGTGCTAAAAAGAGCAGCATCGGCATGCTTTGCACGTCGTTTGGTAGAAATCCACGTGCGCGTTCTGCCAAGAGCACCATTTGCTTGCACATCTTGTGGTTTTGCAGAAAACTTCATCCGCGTCTACCAAAAGATGCATGTGCATGCTTAAAACGCGTTTTCGCACGATTCCGTGCGCGGGTGCTAAAAAGAGCAGCATCGGCATGCTTAGCACGTTGTTTGGTAGAAATCCACGTGGGCGTTCTGCGAAAAGCACCATTTGCATGCACATCTTGTGGTTTTGCAGAAAACTTCAATCTCGTCTACCAAAAGATGCATGTGCATGCTTAAAACGCATTTTCGCACGAATCCGTGCGCGGGTGCTAAAAAAAGCAGCATCGGCATGCTTAGCACGTTGTTTGGTAGAAATCCACGTGCGCGTTCTGCGAAAAGCACCATTTGCATGCACATCTTGTGGTTTTGCAGAAAACTTCAATCTCGTCTACCAAAAGATGCATGTGCATGCTTAAAACGCGTTTTCGCACGAATCCGTGCGCGGGTGCTAAAAAGAGCAGCATCGGCATGCTTAGCACGTTGTTTGGTAGAAATCCACGTGCGCGTTCTGCGAAAAGCACCATTTGCATGCACATCTTGTGGTTTTGCAGAAAACTTCAATCTCGTCTACCAAAAGATGCATGTGCATGCTTAAAACGCGTTTTCGCACGATTCCGTGCGCGGGTGCTAAAAAGAGCAGCATCGGCATGCTTAGCACGTTGTTTGGTAGAAATCCACGTGGGCGTTCTGCGAAAAGCACCATTTGCATGCACATCTTGTGGTTTTGCAGAAAACTTCAATCTCGTCTACCAAAAGATGCATGTGCATGCTTAAAACGCATTTTCGCACGAATCCGTGCGCGGGTGCCAAAAAGAGCAGCATCGGCATGCTTAGCACGTTGTTTGGTAGAAATCCACGTGCGCGTTCTGCGAAAAGCACCATTTGCATGCACATCTTGTGGTTTTGCAGAAAACTTCAATCTCGTCTACCAAAAGATGCATGTGCATGCTTAAAACGCGTTTTCGCACGAATCCGTGCGCGGGTGCTAAAAAGAGCAGCATCGGCATGCTTAGCACGTTGTTTGGTAGAAATCCACGTGTGCGTTCTGCCAAGAGCACCATTTGCATGCACATCTTGTGGTTTTGCAGAAAACTTCATCCGCGTCTACCAAAAGATGCATGTGCATGCTTAAAACGCGTTTTCGCACGAATCCGTGCGCGGGTGCTAAAAAGAGCAGCATCGGCATGCTTAGCACGTTGTTTGGTAGAAATCCACGTGCGCGTTCTGCGAAAAGCACCATTTGCATGCACATCTTGTGGTTTTGCAGAAAACTTCAATCTCGTCTACCAAAAGATGCATGTGCATGCTTAAAACGCGTTTTCGCACGAATCCGTGCGCGGGTGCTAAAAAGAGCAGCATCGGCATGCTTAGCACGTTGTTTGGTAGAAATCCACGTGCGCGTTCTGCGAAAAGCACCATTTGCATGCACATCTTGTGGTTTTGCAGAAAACTTCAATCTCGTCTACCAAAAGATGCATGTGCATGCTTAAAACGCGTTTTCGCATGAATCCGTGCGCGGGTGCTAAAAAGAGCAGCATCGGCATGCTTAGCACGTTGTTTGGTAGAAATCCACGTGCGCGTTCTGCGAAAAGCACCATTTGCATGCACATCTTGTGGTTTTGCAGAAAACTTCAATCTCGTCTACCAAAAGATGCATGTGCATGCTTAAAACGCGTTTTCGCACAAATCCGTGCGCGGGTGCTAAAAAGAGCAGCATCGGCATGCTTAGCACGTTGTTTGGTAGAAATCCACGTGCGCGTTCTGCGAAAAGCACCATTTGCATGCACATTTTGTGGTTTTGCAGAAAACTTCAATCTCATCTACCAAAAGATGCATGTGCATGCTTAAAACGCGTTTTCGCACGAATCCGTGCGCGGCTGCTAAAAAGAGCAGCATCGGCATGCTTAGCACGTTGTTTGGTAGAAATCCACGTGCGCGTTCTGCGAAAAGCACCATTTGCATGCACATCTTGTGGTTTTGCAGAAAACTTCAATCTCGTCTACCAAAAGATGCATGTGCATGCTTAAAACGCGTTTTCGCACGAATCCGTGCGCGGGTGCTAAAAAGAGCAGCATCGGCATGCTTAGCACGTTGTTTGGTAGAAATCCACGTGCGCGTTCTGCGAAAAGCACCATTTGCATGCACATCTTGTGGTTTTGCAGAAAACTTCAATCTCGTCTACCAAAAGATGCATGTGCATGCTTAAAACGCGTTTTCGCACAAATCCGTGCGCGGGTGCTAAAAAGAGCAGCATCGGCATGCTTAGCACGTTGTTTGGTAGAAATCCACGTGGGCGTTCTGCGAAAAGCACCATTTGCATGCACATCTTGTGGTTTTGCAGAAAACTTCAATCTCGTCTACCAAAAGGTGCATGTGCATGCTTAAAACGCGTTTTCGCACGAATCCGTGCGCGGGTGCTAAAAAGAGCAGCATCGGCATGCTTAGCACGTTGTTTGGTAGAAATCCACGTGCGCGTTCTGCGAAAAGCACCATTTGCATGCACATCTTGTGGTTTTGCAGAAAACTTCAATCTCGTCTACCAAAAGATGCATGTGCATGCTTAAAACGCGTTTTCGCACGAATCCGTCCGCGGGTGCTAAAAAGAGCAGCATCGGCATGCTTAGCACGTTGTTTGGTAGAAATCCACGTGCGCGTTCTGCGAAAAGCACCATTTGCACGCACATCTTGTGGTTTTGCAGAAAACTTCAATCTCGTCTACCAAAAGATGCATGTGCATGCTTAAAACGCGTTTTCGCACGAATCCGTGCGCGGGTGCTAAAAAGAGCAGCATCGGCATGCTTAGCACGTTGTTTGGTAGAAATCCACGTGCGCGTTCTGCGAAAAGCACCATTTGCATGCACATCTTGTGGTTTTGCAGAAAACTTCAATCTCGTCTACCAAAAGATGCATGTGCATGCTTAAAACGCGTTTTCGCACGAATCCGTCCGCGGGTGCTAAAAAGAGCAGCATCGGCATGCTTAGCACGTTGTTTGGTAGAAATCCACGTGCGCGTTCTGCGAAAAGCACCATTTGCATGCACATCTTGTGGTTTTGCAGAAAACTTCAATCTCGTCTACCAAAAGATGCATGTGCATGCTTAAAACGCGTTTTCGCACAAATCCGTGCGCGGGTGCTAAAAAGAGCAGCATCGGCATGCTTAGCACGTTGTTTGGTAGAAATCCACGTGGGCGTTCTGCGAAAAGCACCATTTGCATGCACATCTTGTGGTTTTGCAGAAAACTTCAATCTCGTCTACCAAAAGATGCATGTGCATGCTTAAAACGCGTTTTCGCACGAATCCGTGCGCGGGTGCTAAAAAGAGCAGCATCGGCATGCTTAGCACGTTGTTTGGTAGAAATCCACGTGCGCGTTCTGCGAAAAGCACCATTTGCATGCACATCTTGTGGTTTTGCAGAAAACTTCAATCTCGTCTACCAAAAGATGCATGTGCATGCTTAAAACGCGTTTTCGCACAAATCCGTGCGCGGGTGCTAAAAAGAGCAGCATCGGCATGCTTAGCACGTTGTTTGGTAGAAATCCACGTGGGCGTTCTGCGAAAAGCACCATTTACATGCACATCTTGTGGTTTTGCAGAAAACTTCAATCTCGTCTACCAAAAGATGCATGTGCATGCTTAAAACGCATTTTCGCACGAATCCGTGCGCGGGTGCTAAAAAGAGCAGCATCGGCATGCTTAGCACGTTGTTTGGTAGAAATCCACGTGCGCGTTCTGCGAAAAGCACCATTTGCATGCACATCTTGTGGTTTTGCAGAAAACTTCAACCTCGTCTACCAAAAGATGCATGTGCATGCTTAAAACGCGTTTTCGCACGAATCCGTGCGCGGGTGCTAAAAAGAGCAGCATCGGCATGCTTAGCACGTTGTTTGGTAGAAATCCACGTGCGCGTTCTGCGAAAAGCACCATTTGCATGCACATCTTGTGGTTTTGCAGAAAACTTCAATCTCGTCTACCAAAAGATGCATGTGCATGCTTAAAACGCGTTTTCGCACAAATCCGTGCGCGGGTGCTAAAAAGAGCAGCATCGGCATGCTTAGCACGTTGTTTGGTAGAAATCCACGTGGGCGTTCTGCGAAAAGCACCATTTGCGTGCACATCTTGTGGTTTTGCAGAAAACTTCAATCTCGTCTACCAAAAGATGCATGTGCATGCTTAAAACGCGTTTTCGCACGAATCCGTGCGCGGGTGCTAAAAAGAGCAGCATCGGCATGCTTAGCACGTTGTTTGGTAGAAATCCACGTGCGCGTTCTGCGAAAAGCACCATTTGCATGCACATCTTGTGGTTTTGCAGAAAACTTCAATCTCGTCTACCAAAAGATGCATGTGCATGCTTAAAACGCGTTTTCGCACAAATCCGTGCGCGGGTGCTAAAAAGAGCAGCATCGGCATGGTTTGCACGTCGTTTGGTAGAAATCCACGTGCGCGTTCTGCCAAGAGCACCATTTGCATGCACATCTTGTGGTTTTGCAGAAAACTTCATCCGCGTCTACCAAAAGATGCATGTGCATGCTTAAAACGCGTTTTCGCACGAATCCGTGCGTGGGTGCTAAAAAGAGCAGCATCGGCATGCTTAGCACGTCGTTTGGTAGAAATCAACGTGCGCGTTCTGCCAAAAGCACCATTTGCATGCACATCAGGTGGTTTTGCAGAAAACTTCATCCGCGTCTACCAAAAGATGCATGTGCATGCTTAAAACGCGTTTTCGCACGAATCCGTGCGCGGGTGCTAAAAAGAGCCGCATCGGCATGCTTAGCACGTTGTTTGGTAGAAATCCACGTGCGCGTTCTGCGAAAAGCACCATTTGCATGCACATCTTGTGGTTTTGCAGAAAACTTCAATCTCGTCTACCAAAAGATGCATGTGCATGCTTAAAACGCGTTTTCGCACGAATCCGTGCGCGGGTGCTAAAAAGAGCAGCATCGGCATGCTTAGCACGTTGTTTGGTAGAAATCCACGTGTGCGTTCTGCCAAGAGCACCATTTGCATGCACATCTTGTGGTTTTGCAGAAAACTTCATCCGCGTCTACCAAAAGATGCATGTGCATGCTTAAAACGCGTTTTCGCACGAATCCGTGCGCGGGTGCTAAAAAGAGCTGCATCGGCATGCTTAGCACGTTGTTTGGTAGAAATCCACGTGCGCGTTCTGCGAAAAGCACCATTTGCATGCACATCTTGTGGTTTTGCAGAAAACTTCAATCTCGTCTACCAAAAGATGCATGTGCATGCTTAAAACGCGTTTTCGCACGAATCCGTGCGCGGGTGCTAAAAAGAGCAGCATCGGCATGCTTAGCACGTTGTTTGGTAGAAATCCACGTGCGCGTTCTGCGAAAAGCACCATTTGCATGCACATCTTGTGGTTTTGCAGAAAACTTCAATCTCGTCTACCAAAAGATGCATGTGCATGCTTAAAACGCGTTTTCGCACAAATCCGTGCGCGGGTGCTAAAAAGAGCAGCATCGGCATGCTTTGCACGTCGTTTGGTAGAAATCCACGTGCGCGTTCTGCCAAGAGCACCATTTGCATGCACATCTTGTGGTTTTGCAGAAAACTTCATCCGCGTCTACCAAAAGATGCATGTGCATGCTTAAAACGCGTTTTCGCACGAATCCGTGCGTGGGTGCTAAAAAGAGCAGCATCGGCATGCTTAGCACGTCGTTTGGTAGAAATCCACGTGCGCGTTCTGCCAAAAGCACCATTTGCATGCACATCAGGTGGTTTTGCAGAAAACTTCATCCGCGTCTACCAAAAGATGCATGTGCATGCTTAAAACGCGTTTTCGCACGAATCCGTGCGCGGGTGCTAAAAAGAGCAGCATCGGCATGCTTAGCACGTTGTTTGGTAGAAATCCACGTGCGCGTTCTGCGAAAAGCACCATTTGCATGCACATCTTGTGGTTTTGCAGAAAACTTCAATCTCGTCTACCAAAAGATGCATGTGCATGCTTAAAACGCGTTTTCGCACAAATCCGTGCGCGGGTGCTAAAAAGAGCAGCATCGGCATGCTTAGCACGTTGTTTGGTAGAAATCCACGTGGGCGTTCTGCGAAAAGCACCATTTGCATGCACATCTTGTGGTTTTGCAGAAAACTTCATCCGCGTCTACCAAAAGATGCATGTGCATGCTTAAAACGCGTTTTCGCACGAATCCGTGCGCGGGTGCTAAAAAGAGCAGCATCGGCATGCTTAGCACGTTGTTTGGTAGAAATCCACGTGCGCGTTCTGCGAAAAGCACCATTTGCATGCACATCTTGTGGTTTTGCAGAAAACTTCAATCTCGTCTACCAAAAGATGCATGTGCATGCTTAAAACGCGTTTTCGCACGAATCCGTCCGCGGGTGCTAAAAAGAGCAGCATCGGCATGCTTAGCACGTTGTTTGCTAGAAATCCACGTGCGCGTTCTCCGAAAAGCACCATTTGCATGCACATCTTGTGGTTTTGCAGAAAACTTCAATCTCGTCTACCAAAAGATGCATGTGCATGCTTAAAACGCGTTTTCGCACGAATCCGTGCGCGGGTGCTAAAAAGAGCAGCATCGGCATGCTTAGCACGTTGTTTGGTAGAAATCCACGTGCGCGTTCTGCGAAAAGCACCATTTGCATGCACATCTTGTGTTTTTGCAGAAAACTTCAATCTCGTCTACCAAAAGATGCATGTGCATGCTTAAAACGCGTTTTCGCACGAATCCGTCCGCGGGTGCTAAAAAGAGCAGCATCGGCATGCTTAGCACGTTGTTTGGTAGAAATCCACGTGCGCGTTCTGCGAAAAGCACCATTTGCATGCACATCTTGTGGTTTTGCAGAAAACTTCAATCTCGTCTACCAAAAGATGCATGTGCATGCTTAAAACGCGTTTTCGCACAAATCCGTGCGCGGGTGCTAAAAAGAGCAGCATCGGCATGCTTAGCACGTTGTTTGGTAGAAATCCACGTGGGCGTTCTGCGAAAAGCACCATTTGCATGCACATCTTGTGGTTTTGCAGAAAACTTCAATCTCGTCTACCAAAAGATGCATGTGCATGCTTAAAACGCGTTTTCGCACAAATCCGTGCGCGGGTGCTAAAAAGAGCAGCATCGGCATGCTTAGCACGTTGTTTGGTAGAAATCCACGTGGGCGTTCTGCGAAAAGCACCATTTGCATGCACATCTTGTGGTTTTGCAGAAAACTTCAATCTCGTCTACCAAAAGATGCATGTGCATGCTTAAAACGCGTTTTCGCACGAATCCGTGCGCGGGTGCTAAAAAGAGCAGCATCGGCATGCTTAGCACGTTGTTTGGTAGAAATCCACGTGCGCGTTCTGCGAAAAGCACCATTTGCATGCACATCTTGTGGTTTTGCAGAAAACTTCAACCTCGTCTACCAAAAGATGCATGTGCATGCTTAAAACGCGTTTTCGCACGAATCCGTGCGCGGGTGCTAAAAAGAGCAGCATCGGCATGCTTAGCACGTTGTTTGGTAGAAATCCACGTGCGCGTTCTGCGAAAAGCACCATTTGCATGCACATCTTGTGGTTTTGCAGAAAACTTCAATCTCGTCTACCAAAAGATGCATGTGCATGCTTAAAACGCATTTTCGCACGAATCCGTGCGCGGGTGCTAAAAAGAGCAGCATCGGCATGCTTAGCACCTTGTTTGGTAGAAATCCACGTGCGCGTTCTGCGAAAAGCACCATTTGCATGCACATCTTGTGGTTTTGCAGAAAACTTCAATCTCGTCTACCAAAAGATGCATGTGCATGCTTAAAACGCGTTTTCGCACGAATCCGTGCGCGGGTGCTAAAAAGAGCAGCATCGGCATGCTTAGCACGTTGTTTGGTAGAAATCCACGTGTGCGTTCTGCCAAGAGCACCATTTGCATGCACATCTTGTGGTTTTGCAGAAAACTTCATCCGCGTCTACCAAAAGATGCATGTGCATGCTTAAAACGCGTTTTCGCACGAATCCGTGCGCGGGTGCTAAAAAGAGCTGCATCGGCATGCTTAGCACGTTGTTTGGTAGAAATCCACGTGCGCGTTCTGCGAAAAGCACCATTTGCATGCACATCTTGTGGTTTTGCAGAAAACTTCAATCTCGTCTACCAAAAGATGCATGTGCATGCTTAAAACGCGTTTTCGCACGAATCCGTGCGCGGGTGCTAAAAAGAGCAGCATCGGCATGCTTAGCACGTTGTTTGGTAGAAATCCACGTGCGCGTTCTGCGAAAAGCACCATTTGCATGCACATCTTGTGGTTTTGCAGAAAACTTCAATCTCGTCTACCAAAAGATGCATGTGCATGCTTAAAACGCGTTTTCGCACAAATCCGTGCGCGGGTGCTAAAAAGAGCAGCATCGGCATGCTTTGCACGTCGTTTGGTAGAAATCCACGTGCGCGTTCTGCCAAGAGCACCATTTGCATGCACATCTTGTGGTTTTGCAGAAAACTTCATCCGCGTCTACCAAAAGATGCATGTGCATGCTTAAAACGCGTTTTCGCACGAATCCGTGCGTGGGTGCTAAAAAGAGCAGCATCGGCATGCTTAGCACGTCGTTTGGTAGAAATCCACGTGCGCGTTCTGCCAAAAGCACCATTTGCATGCACATCAGGTGGTTTTGCAGAAAACTTCATCCGCGTCTACCAAAAGATGCATGTGCATGCTTAAAACGCGTTTTCGCACGAATCCGTGCGCGGGTGCTAAAAAGAGCAGCATCGGCATGCTTAGCACGTTGTTTGGTAGAAATCCACGTGCGCGTTCTGCGAAAAGCACCATTTGCATGCACATCTTGTGGTTTTGCAGAAAACTTCAATCTCGTCTACCAAAAGATGCATGTGCATGCTTAAAACGCGTTTTCGCACAAATCCGTGCGCGGGTGCTAAAAAGAGCAGCATCGGCATGCTTAGCACGTTGTTTGGTAGAAATCCACGTGGGCGTTCTGCGAAAAGCACCATTTGCATGCACATCTTGTGGTTTTGCAGAAAACTTCAATCTCGTCTACCAAAAGATGCATGTGCATGCTTAAAACGGGTTTTCGCACGAATCCGTGCGCGGGTGCTAAAAAGAGCAGCATCGGCATGCTTAGCACGTTGTTTGGTAGAAATCCACGTGCGCGTTCTGCGAAAAGCACCATTTGCATGCACATCTTGTGGTTTTGCAGAAAACTTCAATCTCGTCTACCAAAAGATGCATGTGCATGCTTAAAACGCGTTTTCGCACGAATCCGTCCGCGGGTGCTAAAAAGAGCAGCATCGGCATGCTTAGCACGTTGTTTGCTAGAAATCCACGTGCGCGTTCTCCGAAAAGCACCATTTGCATGCACATCTTGTGGTTTTGCAGAAAACTTCAATCTCGTCTACCAAAAGATGCATGTGCATGCTTAAAACGCGTTTTCGCACGAATCCGTGCGCGGGTGCTAAAAAGAGCAGCATCGGCATGCTTAGCACGTTGTTTGGTAGAAATCCACGTGCGCGTTCTGCGAAAAGCACCATTTGCATGCACATCTTGTGTTTTTGCAGAAAACTTCAATCTCGTCTACCAAAAGATGCATGTGCATGCTTAAAACGCGTTTTCGCACGAATCCGTCCGCGGGTGCTAAAAAGAGCAGCATCGGCATGCTTAGCACGTTGTTTGGTAGAAATCCACGTGCGCGTTCTGCGAAAAGCACCATTTGCATGCACATCTTGTGGTTTTGCAGAAAACTTCAATCTCGTCTACCAAAAGATGCATGTGCATGCTTAAAACGCGTTTTCGCACAAATCCGTGCGCGGGTGCTAAAAAGAGCAGCATCGGCATGCTTAGCACGTTGTTTGGTAGAAATCCACGTGGGCGTTCTGCGAAAAGCACCATTTGCATGCACATCTTGTGGTTTTGCAGAAAACTTCAATCTCGTCTACCAAAAGATGCATGTGCATGCTTAAAACGCGTTTTCGCACAAATCCGTGCGCGGGTGCTAAAAAGAGCAGCATCGGCATGCTTAGCACGTTGTTTGGTAGAAATCCACGTGGGCGTTCTGCGAAAAGCACCATTTGCATGCACATCTTGTGGTTTTGCAGAAAACTTCAATCTCGTCTACCAAAAGATGCATGTGCATGCTTAAAACGCGTTTTCGCACGAATCCGTGCGCGGGTGCTAAAAAGAGCAGCATCGGCATGCTTAGCACGTTGTTTGGTAGAAATCCACGTGCGCGTTCTGCGAAAAGCACCATTTGCATGCACATCTTGTGGTTTTGCAGAAAACTTCAACCTCGTCTACCAAAAGATGCATGTGCATGCTTAAAACGCGTTTTCGCACGAATCCGTGCGCGGGTGCTAAAAAGAGCAGCATCGGCATGCTTAGCACGTTGTTTGGTAGAAATCCACGTGCGCGTTCTGCGAAAAGCACCATTTGCATGCACATCTTGTGGTTTTGCAGAAAACTTCAATCTCGTCTACCAAAAGATGCATGTGCATGCTTAAAACGCGTTTTCGCACAAATCCGTGCGCGGGTGCTAAAAAGAGCAGCATCGGCATGCTTAGCACGTTGTTTGGTAGAAATCCACGTGGGCGTTCTGCGAAAAGCACCATTTGCGTGCACATCTTGTGGTTTTGCAGAAAACTTCAATCTCGTCTACCAAAAGATGCATGTGCATGCTTAAAACGCGTTTTCGCACGAATCCGTGCGCGGGTGCTAAAAAGAGCAGCATCGGCATGCTTAGCACGTTGTTTGGTAGAAATCCACGTGCGCGTTCTGCGAAAAGCACCATTTGCATGCACATTTTGTGGTTTTGCAGAAAACTTCAATCTCAGCTACCAAAAGATGCATGTGCATGCTTAAAACGCGTTTTCGCACGAATCCGTGCGCGGGTGCTAAAAAGAGCAGCATCGGCATGCTTAGCACGTTGTTTGGTAGAAATCCACGTGCGCGTTCTGCGAAAAGCACCATTTGCATGCACATCTTGTGGTTTTGCAGAAAACTTCAATCTCGTCTACCAAAAGATGCATGTGCAAGCTTAAAACGCGTTTTCGCACGAATCCGTGCGCGGGTGCTAAAAAGAGCAGCATCGGCATGCTTAGCACGTTGTTTGGTAGAAATCCACGTGCGCGTTCTGCGAAAAGC
Source organism: Dermacentor andersoni (assembly GCF_023375885.2). NCBI lineage: Eukaryota > Metazoa > Arthropoda > Arachnida > Ixodida > Ixodidae > Dermacentor > Dermacentor andersoni. Next base: position 19,528 of record NW_027315175.1, on the reverse strand, counting down.
ACCATTTGCATGCACATCTTGTGGTTTTGCAGAAAACTTCAATCTCGTCTACCAAAAGATGCATATGCATGCTTAAAACGCGTTTTCGCACGAATCCGTGCGCGGGTGCTAAAAAGAGCAGCATCGGCATGCTTAGCACGTTGTTTGGTAGAAATCCACGTGCGCGTTCTGCAAAAAGCACCATTTGCATGCACATCTTGTGGTTTTGCAGAAAACTTCAATCTCGTCTACCAAAAGATGAATGTGCATGCTTAAAACGCGTTTTCGCACGATTCCGTGCGCGGGTGCTAAAAAGAGCAGCATCGGCATGCTTAGCACGTTGTTTGGTAGAAATCCACGTGGGCGTTCTGCGAAAAGCACCATTTGCATGCACATCTTGTGGTTTTGCAGAAAACTTCAATCTCGTCTACCAAAAGATGCATGTGCATGCTTAAAACGCATTTTCGCACGAATCCGTGCGCGGGTGCTAAAAAAAGCAGCATCGGCATGCTTAGCACGTTGTTTGGTAGAAATCCACGTGCGCGTTCTGCGAAAAGCACCATTTGCATGCACATCTTGTGGTTTTGCAGAAAACTTCAATCTCGTCTACCAAAAGATGCATGTGCATGCTTAAAACGCGTTTTCGCACGATTCCGTGCGCGGGTGCTAAAAAGAGCAGCATCGGCATGCTTAGCACGTTGTTTGGTAGAAATCCACGTGGGCGTTCTGCGAAAAGCACCATTTGCATGCACATCTTGTGGTTTTGCAGAAAACTTCAATCTCGTCTACCAAAAGATGCATGTGCATGCTTAAAACGCATTTTCGCACAAATGCGTGCGCGGGTGCTAAAAAGAGCAGCATCGGCATGCTTAGCACGTCGTTTGGAAGAAATCCACGTGCGCGTTCTGCCAAAAGCACCATTTGCATGCACATCTTGTGGTTTTGCAGAAAACTTCATCCGCGTCTACCAAAAGATGCATGTGCATGCTTAAAACGCGTTTTCGCACAAATCCGTGCGCGGGTGCTAAAAAGAGCAGCATCGGCATGCTTAGCACGTCGTTTGGTAGAAATCCACGTGCGCGTTCTGCAAAAAGCACCATTTGCATGCACATCCTGTGGTTTTGCAGAAAACTTCATCCGCGTCTACCAAAAGATGCATGTGCATGCTTAAAACGCGTTTTCGCACAAATGCGTGGGCGGGTGCTAAAAAGAGCAGCATCGGCATGCTTAGCACGTCGTTTGGTAGAAATCCACGTGCGCGTTCTGCCAAAAGCACCATTTGCATGCACATCTTGTGGTTTTGCAGAAAACTTCAATCTCGTCTACCAAAAGATGCATGTGCATGCTTAAAACGCGTTTTCGCACGATTCCGTGCGCGGGTGCTAAAAAGAGCAGCATCGGCATGCTTAGCACGTTGTTTGGTAGAAATCCACGTGGGCGTTCTGCGAAAAGCACCATTTGCATGCACATCTTGTGGTTTTGCAGAAAACTTCAATCTCGTCTACCAAAAGATGCATGTGCATGCTTAAAACGCATTTTCGCACGAATCCGTGCGCGGGTGCTAAAAAGAGCAGCATCGGCATGCTTAGCACGTTGTTTGGTAGAAATCCACGTGCGCGTTCTGCGAAAAGCACCATTTGCATGCACATCTTGTGGTTTTGCAGAAAACTTCAATCTCGTCTACCAAAAGATGCATGTGCATGCTTAAAACGCGTTTTCGCACGAATCCGTGCGCGGGTGCTAAAAAGAGCAGCATCGGCATGCTTAGCACGTTGTTTGGTAGAAATCCACGTGTGCGTTCTGCCAAGAGCACCATTTGCATGCACATCTTGTGGTTTTGCAGAAAACTTCATCCGCGTCTACCAAAAGATGCATGTGCATGCTTAAAACGCGTTTTCGCACGAATCCGTGCGCGGGTGCTAAAAAGAGCAGCATCGGCATGCTTAGCACGTTGTTTGGTAGAAATCCACGTGCGCGTTCTGCGAAAAGCACCATTTGCATGCACATCTTGTGGTTTTTCAGAAAACTTCAATCTCGTCTACCAAAAGATGCATGTGCATGCTTAAAACGCGTTTTCGCACGAATCCGTGCGCGGGTGCTAAAAAGAGCAGCATCGGCATGCTTAGCACGTTGTTTGGTAGAAATCCACGTGCGCGTTCTGCGAAAAGCACCATTTGCATGCACATCTTGTGGTTTTGCAGAAAACTTCAATCTCGTCTACCAAAAGATGCATGTGCATGCTTAAAACGCGTTTTCGCACAAATCCGTGCGCGGGTGCTAAAAAGAGCAGCATCGGCATGCTTTGCACGTCGTTTGGTAGAAATCCACGTGCGCGTTCTGCCAAGAGCACCATTTGCTTGCACATCTTGTGGTTTTGCAGAAAACTTCATCCGCGTCTACCAAAAGATGCATGTGCATGCTTAAAACGCGTTTTCGCACGATTCCGTGCGCGGGTGCTAAAAAGAGCAGCATCGGCATGCTTAGCACGTTGTTTGGTAGAAATCCACGTGGGCGTTCTGCGAAAAGCACCATTTGCATGCACATCTTGTGGTTTTGCAGAAAACTTCAATCTCATCTACCAAAAGATGCATGTGCATGCTTAAAACGTGTTTTCGCACGAATCCGTGCGCGGCTGCTAAAAAGAGCAGCATCGGCATGCTTAGCACGTTGTTTGGTAGAAATCCACGTGCGCGTTCTGCGAAAAGCACCATTTGCATGCACATCTTGTGGTTTTGCAGAAAACTTCAATCTCGTCTACCAAAAGATCCATGTGCATGCTTAAAACGCGTTTTCGCACGAATCCGTGCGCGGGTGCTAAAAAGAGCAGCATCGGCATGCTTAGCACGTTGTTTGGTAGAAATCCACGTGCGCGTTCTGCGAAAAGCACCATTTGCATGCACATCTTGTGGTTTTGCAGAAAACTTCAATCTCGTCTACCAAAAGATGCATGTGCATGCTTAAAACGCGTTTTCGCACAAATCCGTGCGCGGGTGCTAAAAAGAGCAGCATCGGCATGCTTAGCACGTTGTTTGGTAGAAATCCACGTGGGCGTTCTGCGAAAAGCACCATTTGCATGCACATCTTGTGGTTTTGCAGAAAACTTCAATCTCGTCTACCAAAAGGTGCATGTGCATGCTTAAAACGCGTTTTCGCACGAATCCGTGCGCGGGTGCTAAAAAGAGCAGCATCGGCATGCTTAGCACGTTGTTTGGTAGAAATCCACGTGCGCGTTCTGCGAAAAGCACCATTTGCATGCACATCTTGTGGTTTTGCAGAAAACTTCAATCTCGTCTACCAAAAGATGCATGTGCATGCTTAAAACGCGTTTTCGCACGAATCCGTCCGCGGGTGCTAAAAAGAGCAGCATCGGCATGCTTAGCACGTTGTTTGGTAGAAATCCACGTGCGCGTTCTGCGAAAAGCACCATTTGCACGCACATCTTGTGGTTTTGCAGAAAACTTCAATCTCGTCTACCAAAAGATGCATGTGCATGCTTAAAACGCGTTTTCGCACGAATCCGTGCGCGGGTGCTAAAAAGAGCAGCATCGGCATGCTTAGCACGTTGTTTGGTAGAAATCCACGTGCGCGTTCTGCGAAAAGCACCATTTGCATGCACATCTTGTGGTTTTGCAGAAAACTTCAATCTCGTCTACCAAAAGATGCATGTGCATGCTTAAAACGCGTTTTCGCACGAATCCGTCCGCGGGTGCTAAAAAGAGCAGCATCGGCATGCTTAGCACGTTGTTTGGTAGAAATCCACGTGCGCGTTCTGCGAAAAGCACCATTTGCATGCACATCTTGTGGTTTTGCAGAAAACTTCAATCTCGTCTACCAAAAGATGCATGTGCATGCTTAAAACGCGTTTTCGCACAAATCCGTGCGCGGGTGCTAAAAAGAGCAGCATCGGCATGCTTAGCACGTTGTTTGGTAGAAATCCACGTGGGCGTTCTGCGAAAAGCACCATTTGCATGCACATCTTGTGGTTTTGCAGAAAACTTCAATCTCGTCTACCAAAAGATGCATGTGCATGCTTAAAACGCGTTTTCGCACGAATCCGTGCGCGGGTGCTAAAAAGAGCAGCATCGGCATGCTTAGCACGTTGTTTGGTAGAAATCCACGTGCGCGTTCTGCGAAAAGCACCATTTGCATGCACATCTTGTGGTTTTGCAGAAAACTTCAATCTCGTCTACCAAAAGATGCATGTGCATGCTTAAAACGCGTTTTCGCACAAATCCGTGCGCGGGTGCTAAAAAGAGCAGCATCGGCATGCTTAGCACGTTGTTTGGTAGAAATCCACGTGGGCGTTCTGCGAAAAGCACCATTTACATGCACATCTTGTGGTTTTGCAGAAAACTTCAATCTCGTCTACCAAAAGATGCATGTGCATGCTTAAAACGCATTTTCGCACGAATCCGTGCGCGGGTGCTAAAAAGAGCAGCATCGGCATGCTTAGCACGTTGTTTGGTAGAAATCCACGTGCGCGTTCTGCGAAAAGCACCATTTGCATGCACATCTTGTGGTTTTGCAGAAAACTTCAACCTCGTCTACCAAAAGATGCATGTGCATGCTTAAAACGCGTTTTCGCACGAATCCGTGCGCGGGTGCTAAAAAGAGCAGCATCGGCATGCTTAGCACGTTGTTTGGTAGAAATCCACGTGCGCGTTCTGCGAAAAGCACCATTTGCATGCACATCTTGTGGTTTTGCAGAAAACTTCAATCTCGTCTACCAAAAGATGCATGTGCATGCTTAAAACGCGTTTTCGCACAAATCCGTGCGCGGGTGCTAAAAAGAGCAGCATCGGCATGCTTAGCACGTTGTTTGGTAGAAATCCACGTGGGCGTTCTGCGAAAAGCACCATTTGCGTGCACATCTTGTGGTTTTGCAGAAAACTTCAATCTCGTCTACCAAAAGATGCATGTGCATGCTTAAAACGCGTTTTCGCACGAATCCGTGCGCGGGTGCTAAAAAGAGCAGCATCGGCATGCTTAGCACGTTGTTTGGTAGAAATCCACGTGCGCGTTCTGCGAAAAGCACCATTTGCATGCACATCTTGTGGTTTTGCAGAAAACTTCAATCTCGTCTACCAAAAGATGCATGTGCATGCTTAAAACGCGTTTTCGCACAAATCCGTGCGCGGGTGCTAAAAAGAGCAGCATCGGCATGGTTTGCACGTCGTTTGGTAGAAATCCACGTGCGCGTTCTGCCAAGAGCACCATTTGCATGCACATCTTGTGGTTTTGCAGAAAACTTCATCCGCGTCTACCAAAAGATGCATGTGCATGCTTAAAACGCGTTTTCGCACGAATCCGTGCGTGGGTGCTAAAAAGAGCAGCATCGGCATGCTTAGCACGTCGTTTGCTAGAAATCCACGTGCGCGTTCTGCCAAAAGCACCATTTGCATGCACATCAGGTGGTTTTGCAGAAAACTTCATCCGCGTCTACCAAAAGATGCATGTGCATGCTTAAAACGCGTTTTCGCACGAATCCGTGCGCGGGTGCTAAAAAGAGCCGCATCGGCATGCTTAGCACGTTGTTTGGTAGAAATCCACGTGCGCGTTCTGCGAAAAGCACCATTCGCATGCACATCTTGTGGTTTTGCAGAAAACTTCAATCTCGTCTACCAAAAGATGCATGTGCATGCTTAAAACGCATTTTCGCACGAATCCGTGCGCGGGTGCTAAAAAGAGCAGCATCGGCATGCTTAGCACGTTGTTTGGTAGAAATCCACGTGCGCGTTCTGCGAAAAGCACCATTTGCATGCACATCTTGTGGTTTTGCAGAAAACTTCAATCTCGTCTACCAAAAGATGCATGTGCATGCTTAAAACGCGTTTTCGCACGAATCCGTGCGCGGGTGCTAAAAAGAGCAGCATCGGCATGCTTAGCACGTTGTTTGGTAGAAATCCACGTGTGCGTTCTGCCAAGAGCACCATTTGCATGCACATCTTGTGGTTTTGCAGAAAACTTCATCCGCGTCTACCAAAAGATGCATGTGCATGCTTAAAACGCGTTTTCGCACGAATCCGTGCGCGGGTGCTAAAAAGAGCTGCATCGGCATGCTTAGCACGTTGTTTGGTAGAAATCCACGTGCGCGTTCTGCGAAAAGCACCATTTGCATGCACATCTTGTGGTTTTGCAGAAAACTTCAATCTCGTCTACCAAAAGATGCATGTGCATTCTTAAAACGCGTTTTCGCACGAATCCGTGCGCGGGTGCTAAAAAGAGCAGCATCGGCATGCTTAGCACGTTGTTTGGTAGAAATCCACGTGCGCGTTCTGCGAAAAGCACCATTTGCATGCACATCTTGTGGTTTTGCAGAAAACTTCAATCTCGTCTACCAAAAGATGCATGTGCATGCTTAAAACGCGTTTTCGCACAAATCCGTGCGCGGGTGCTAAAAAGAGCAGCATCGGCATGCTTTGCACGTCGTTTGGTAGAAATCCACGTGCGCGTTCTGCCAAGAGCACCATTTGCATGCACATCTTGTGGTTTTGCAGAAAACTTCATCCGCGTCTACCAAAAGATGCATGTGCATGCTTAAAACGCGTTTTCGCACGAATCCGTGCGTGGGTGCTAAAAAGAGCAGCATCGGCATGCTTAGCACGTCGTTTGGTAGAAATCCACGTGCGCGTTCTGCCAAAAGCACCATTTGCATGCACATCAGGTGGTTTTGCAGAAAACTTCATCCGCGTCTACCAAAAGATGCATGTGCATGCTTAAAACGCGTTTTCGCACGAATCCGTGCGCGGGTGCTAAAAAGAGCAGCATCGGCATGCTTAGCACGTTGTTTGGTAGAAATCCACGTGCGCGTTCTGCGAAAAGCACCATTTGCATGCACATCTTGTGGTTTTGCAGAAAACTTCAATCTCGTCTACCAAAAGATGCATGTGCATGCTTAAAACGCGTTTTCGCACAAATCCGTGCGCGGGTGCTAAAAAGAGCAGCATCGGCATGCTTAGCACGTTGTTTGGTAGAAATCCACGTGGGCGTTCTGCGAAAAGCACCATTTGCATGCACATCTTGTGGTTTTGCAGAAAACTTCAATCTCGTCTACCAAAAGATGCATGTGCATGCTTAAAACGCGTTTTCGCACGAATCCGTGCGCGGGTGCTAAAAAGAGCAGCATCGGCATGCTTAGCACGTTGTTTGGTAGAAATCCACGTGCGCGTTCTGCGAAAAGCACCATTTGCATGCACATCTTGTGGTTTTGCAGAAAACTTCAATCTCGTCTACCAAAAGATGCATGTGCATGCTTAAAACGCGTTTTCGCACGAATCCGTCCGCGGGTGCTAAAAAGAGCAGCATCGGCATGCTTAGCACGTTGTTTGCTAGAAATCCACGTGCGCGTTCTCCGAAAAGCACCATTTGCATGCACATCTTGTGGTTTTGCAGAAAACTTCAATCTCGTCTACCAAAAGATGCATGTGCATGCTTAAAACGCGTTTTCGAACGAATCCGTGCGCGGGTGCTAAAAAGAGCAGCATCGGCATGCTTAGCACGTTGTTTGGTAGAAATCCACGTGCGCGTTCTGCGAAAAGCACCATTTGCACGCACATCTTGTGTTTTTGCAGAAAACTTCAATCTCGTCTACCAAAAGATGCATGTGCATGCTTAAAACGCGTTTTCGCACGAATCCGTCCGCGGGTGCTAAAAAGAGCAGCATCGGCATGCTTAGCACGTTGTTTGGTAGAAATCCACGTGCGCGTTCTGCGAAAAGCACCATTTGCATGCACATCTTGTGGTTTTGCAGAAAACTTCAATCTCGTCTACCAAAAGATGCATGTGCATGCTTAAAACGCGTTTTCGCACAAATCCGTGCGCGGGTGCTAAAAAGAGCAGCATCGGCATGCTTAGCACGTTGTTTGGTAGAAATCCACGTGGGCGTTCTGCGAAAAGCACCATTTGCATGCACATCTTGTGGTTTTGCAGAAAACTTCAATCTCGTCTACCAAAAGATGCATGTGCATGCTTAAAACGCGTTTTCGCACAAATCCGTGCGCGGGTGCTAAAAAGAGCAGCATCGGCATGCTTAGCACGTTGTTTGGTAGAAATCCACGTGGGCGTTCTGCGAAAAGCACCATTTGCATGCACATCTTGTGGTTTTGCAGAAAACTTCAATCTCGTCTACCAAAAGATGCATGTGCATGCTTAAAACGCGTTTTCGCACGAATCCGTGCGCGGGTGCTAAAAAGAGCAGCATCGGCATGCTTAGCACGTTGTTTGGTAGAAATCCACGTGCGCGTTCTGCGAAAAGCACCATTTGCATGCACATCTTGTGGTTTTGCAGAAAACTTCAACCTCGTCTACCAAAAGATGCATGTGCATGCTTAAAACGCGTTTTCGCACGAATCCGTGCGCGGGTGCTAAAAAGAGCAGCATCGGCATGCTTAGCACGTTGTTTGGTAGAAATCCACGTGCGCGTTCTGCGAAAAGCACCATTTGCATGCACATCTTGTGGTTTTGCAGAAAACTTCAATCTCGTCTACCAAAAGATGCATGTGCATGCTTAAAACGCGTTTTCGCACAAATCCGTGCGCGGGTGCTAAAAAGAGCAGCATCGGCATGCTTAGCACGTTGTTTGGTAGAAATCCACGTGGGCGTTCTGCGAAAAGCACCATTTGCGTGCACATCTTGTGGTTTTGCAGAAAACTTCAATCTCGTCTACCAAAAGATGCATGTGCATGCTTAAAACGCGTTTTCGCACGAATCCGTGCGCGGGTGCTAAAAAGAGCAGCATCGGCATGCTTAGCACGTTGTTTGGTAGAAATCCACGTGCGCGTTCTGCGAAAAGCACCATTTGCATGCACATTTTGTGGTTTTGCAGAAAACTTCAATCTCAGCTACCAAAAGATGCATGTGCATGCTTAAAACGCGTTTTCGCACGAATCCGTGCGCGGGTGCTAAAAAGAGCAGCATCGGCATGCTTAGCACGTTGTTTGGTAGAAATCCACGTGCGCGTTCTGCGAAAAGCACCATTTGCATGCACATCTTGTGGTTTTGCAGAAAACTTCAATCTCGTCTACCAAAAGATGCATGTGCATGCTTAAAACGCATTTTCGCACAAATGCGTGCGCGGGTGCTAAAAAGAGCAGCATCGGCATGCTTAGCACGTCGTTTGGAAGAAATCCACGTGCGCGTTCTGCCAAAAGCACCATTTGCATGCACATCTTGTGGTTTTGCAGAAAACTTCATCCGCGTCTACCAAAAGATGCATGTGCATGCTTAAAACGCGTTTTCGCACAAATCCGTGCGCGGGTGCTAAAAAGAGCAGCATCGGCATGCTTAGCACGTCGTTTGGTAGAAATCCACGTGCGCGTTCTGCAAAAAGCACCATTTGCATGCACATCCTGTGGTTTTGCAGAAAACTTCATCCGCGTCTACCAAAAGATGCATGTGCATGCTTAAAACGCGTTTTCGCACAAATGCGTGGGCGGGTGCTAAAAAGAGCAGCATCGGCATGCTTAGCACGTCGTTTGGTAGAAATCCACGTGCGCGTTCTGCCAAAAGCACCATTTGCATGCACATCTTGTGGTTTTGCAGAAAACTTCAATCTCGTCTACCAAAAGATGCATGTGCATGCTTAAAACGCGTTTTCGCACGATTCCGTGCGCGGGTGCTAAAAAGAGCAGCATCGGCATGCTTAGCACGTTGTTTGGTAGAAATCCACGTGGGCGTTCTGCGAAAAGCACCATTTGCATGCACATCTTGTGGGTTTGCAGAAAACTTCAATCTCGTCTACCAAAAGATGCATGTGCATGCTTAAAACGCATTTTCGCACGAATCCGTGCGCGGGTGCTAAAAAGAGCAGCATCGGCATGCTTAGCACGTTGTTTGGTAGAAATCCACGTGCGCGTTCTGCGAAAAGCACCATTTGCATGCACATCTTGTGGTTTTGCAGAAAACTTCAATCTCGTCTACCAAAAGATGCATGTGCATGCTTAAAACGCGTTTTCGCACGAATCCGTGCGCGGGTGCTAAAAAGAGCAGCATCGGCATGCTTAGCACGTTGTTTGGTAGAAATCCACGTGTGCGTTCTGCCAAGAGCACCATTTGCATGCACATCTTGTGGTTTTGCAGAAAACTTCATCCGCGTCTACCAAAAGATGCATGTGCATGCTTAAAACGCGTTTTCGCACGAATCCGTGCGCGGGTGCTAAAAAGAGCAGCATCGGCATGCTTAGCACGTTGTTTGGTAGAAATCCACGTGCGCGTTCTGCGAAAAGCACCATTTGCATGCACATCTTGTGGTTTTTCAGAAAACTTCAATCTCGTCTACCAAAAGATGCATGTGCATGCTTAAAACGCGTTTTCGCACGAATCCGTGCGCGGGTGCTAAAAAGAGCAGCATCGGCATGCTTAGCACGTTGTTTGGTAGAAATCCACGTGCGCGTTCTGCGAAAAGCACCATTTGCATGCACATCTTGTGGTTTTGCAGAAAACTTCAATCTCGTCTACCAAAAGATGCATGTGCATGCTTAAAACGCGTTTTCGCACAAATCCGTGCGCGGGTGCTAAAAAGAGCAGCATCGGCATGCTTTGCACGTCGTTTGGTAGAAATCCACGTGCGCGTTCTGCCAAGAGCACCATTTGCTTGCACATCTTGTGGTTTTGCAGAAAACTTCATCCGCGTCTACCAAAAGATGCATGTGCATGCTTAAAACGCGTTTTCGCACGATTCCGTGCGCGGGTGCTAAAAAGAGCAGCATCGGCATGCTTAGCACGTTGTTTGGTAGAAATCCACGTGGGCGTTCTGCGAAAAGCACCATTTGCATGCACATCTTGTGGTTTTGCAGAAAACTTCAATCTCATCTACCAAAAGATGCATGTGCATGCTTAAAACGCGTTTTCGCACGAATCCGTGCGCGGGTGCTAAAAAGAGCAGCATCGGCATGCTTAGCACGTTGTTTGGTAGAAATCCACGTGCGCGTTCTGCGAAAAGCACCATTTGCATGCACATCTTGTGGTTTTGCAGAAAACTTCAATCTCGTCTACCAAAAGATGCATGTGCATGCTTAAAACGCGTTTTCGCACAAATCCGTGCGCGGGTGCTAAAAAGAGCAGCATCGGCATGCTTAGCACGTTGTTTGGTAGAAATCCACGTGGGCGTTCTGCGAAAAGCACCATTTGCATGCACATCTTGTGGTTTTGCAGAAAACTTCAATCTCGTCTACCAAAAGGTGCATGTGCATGCTTAAAACGCGTTTTCGCACGAATCCGTGCGCGGGTGCTAAAAAGAGCAGCATCGGCATGCTTAGCACGTTGTTTGGTAGAAATCCACGTGCGCGTTCTGCGAAAAGCACCATTTGCATGCACATCTTGTGGTTTTGCAGAAAACTTCAATCTCGTCTACCAAAAGATGCATGTGCATGCTTAAAACGCGTTTTCGCACGAATCCGTCCGCGGGTGCTAAAAAGAGCAGCATCGGCATGCTTAGCACGTTGTTTGGTAGAAATCCACGTGCGCGTTCTGCGAAAAGCACCATTTGCATGCACATCTTGTGGTTTTGCAGAAAACTTCAATCTCGTCTACCAAAAGATGCATGTGCATGCTTAAAAACGCATTTTCGCACAAATGCGTGCGCGGGTGCTAAAAAGAGCAGCATCGGCATGCTTAGCACGTCGTTTGGAAGAAATCCACGTGCGCGTTCTGCCAAAAGCACCATTTGCATGCACATCTTGTGGTTTTGCAGAAAACTTCATCCGCGTCTACCAAAAGATGCATGTGCATGCTTTAAAACGCGGTTTTCGCACAAATCCGTGCGCGGGTGCTAAAAAGAGCAGCATCGGCATGCTTAGCACGTCGTTTGGTAGAAATCCACGTGCGCGTTCTGCAAAAAGCACCATTTGCATGCACATCCTGTGGTTTTGCAGAAAACTTCATCCGCGTCTACCAAAAGATGCATGTGCATGCTTAAAACGCGTTTTCGCACGATTCCGTGCGCGGGTGCTAAAAAGAGCAGCATCGGCATGCTTAGCACGTTGTTTGGTAGAAATCCACGTGGGCGTTCTGCGAAAAGCACCATTTGCATTGCACATCTTGTGGTTTTGCAGAAAACTTCAATCTCATCTACCAAAAGATGCATGTGCATGCTTAAAACGCGGTTTTCGCACAAATCCGTGCGCGGGTGCTAAAAAGAGCAGCATCGGCATGCTTAGCACGTTGTTTGGTAGAAATCCACGTGGGCGTTCTGCGAAAAGCACCATTTGCATGCACATCTTGTGGTTTTGCAGAAAACTTCAATCTCGTCTACCAAAAGATGCATGTGCATGCTTAAAACGCGTTTTCGCACGAATCCGTGCGCGGGTGCTAAAAAGAGCAGCATCGGCATGCTTAGCACGTTGTTTGGTAGAAATCCACGTGCGCGTTCTGCGAAAAGCACCATTTGCATGCACATCTTGTGGTTTTGCAGAAAACTTCAATCTCGTCTACCAAAAGATGCATGTGCATGCTTAAAAACGCGTTTTCGCACGAATCCGTCCGCGGGTGCTAAAAAGAGCAGCATCGGCATGCTTAGCACGTTGTTTGCTAGAAATCCACGTGCGCGTTCTCCGAAAAGCACCATTTGCATGCACATCTTGTGGTTTTTGCAGAAAACTTCAATCTCGTCTACCAAAAGATGCATGTGCATGCTTAAAACGCGTTTTCGAACGAATCCGTGCGCGGTGCTAAAAAGAGCAGCATCGGCATGCTTAGCACGTTGTTTGGTAGAAATCCACGTGCGCGGTTCTGCGAAAAGCACCATTTGCATGCACATCTTGTGTTTTTGCAGAAAACTTCAATCTCGTCTACCAAAAGATGCATGTGCATGCTTTAAAACGCGTTTTCGCACGAATCCGTCCGCGGGTGCTAAAAAGAGCAGCATCGGCATGCTTAGCACGTTGTTTGGTAGAAATCCACGTGCGCGTTCTGCGAAAAGCACCATTTGCATGCACATCTTGTGGTTTTGCAGAAAACTTCAATCTCGTCTACCAAAAGATGCATGTGCATGCTTAAAACGCGTTTTCGCACAAATCCGTGCGCGGGGTGCTAAAAAGAGCAGCATCGGCATGCTTAGCACGTTGTTTGGTAGAAATCCACGTGGGCGTTCTGCGAAAAGCACCATTTGCATGCACATCTTGTGGTTTTGCAGAAAACTTCAATCTCGTCTACCAAAAGATGCATGTGCATGCTTAAAACGCGTTTTCGCACAAATCCGTGCGCGGGTGCTAAAAAGAGCAGCATCGGCATGCTTAGCACGTTGTTTGGTAGAAATCCACGTGGGCGTTCTGCGAAAAGCACCATTTGCATGCACATCTTGTGGTTTTGCAGAAAACTTCAATCTCGTCTACCAAAAGATGCATGTGCATGCTTAAAACGCGTTTTCGCACGAATCCGTGCGCGGGTGCTAAAAAGAGCAGCATCGGCATGCTTAGCACGTTGTTTGGTAGAAATCCACGTGCGCGTTCTGCGAAAAGCACCATTTGCATGCACATCTTGTGGTTTTGCAGAAAACTTCAACCTCGTCTACCAAAAGATGCATGTGCATGCTTAAAACGCGTTTTCGCACGAATCCGTGCGCGGGTGCTAAAAAGAGCAGCATCGGCATGCTTAGCACGTTGTTTGGTAGAAATCCACGTGCGCGTTCTGCGAAAAGCACCATTTGCATGCACATCTTGTGGTTTTGCAGAGAAAACTTCAATCTCGTCTACCAAAAGATGCATGTGCATGCTTAAAACGCGTTTTCGCACAAATCCGTGCGCGGGTGCTAAAAAGAGCAGCATCGGCATGCTTAGCACGTTGTTTGGTAGAAATCCACGTGGGCGTTCTGCGAAAAGCACCATTTGCGTGCACATCTTGTGGGTTTTGCAGAAAACTTCAATCTCGTTCTACCAAAAGATGCATGTGCATGCTTAAAACGCGTTTTCGCACGAATCCGTGCGCGGGTGCTAAAAGAGCAGCATCGGCATGCTTAGCACGTTGTTTGGTAGAAATCCACGTGCGCGTTCTGCGAAAAGCACCATTTGCATGCACATTTTGTGGTTTTGCAGAAAACTTCAATCTCAGCTACCAAAAGATGCATGTGCATGCTTAAAACGCGTTTTCGCACGAATCCGTGCGCGGGTGCTAAAAAGAGCAGCATCGGCATGCTTAGCACGTTGTTTGGTAGAAATCCACGTGCGCGTTCTGCGAAAAGCACCATTTGCATGCACATCTTGTGGTTTTGCAGAAAAACTTCAATCTCGTCTACCAAAAGATGCATGTGCATGCTTAAAACGCATTTTCGCACAAATGCGTGCGCGGGGTGCTAAAAAGAGCAGCATCGGCATGCTTAGCACGTCGTTTGGAAGAAATCCACGTGCGCGTTCTGCCAAAAGCACCATTTGCATGCACATCTTGTGGTTTTGCAGAAAACTTCATCCGCGTCTACCAAAAGAATGCATGTGCATGCTTAAAACGCGTTTTCGCACAAATCCGTGCGCGGGGTGCTAAAAAGAGCAGCATCGGGCATGCTTAGCACGTCGTTTGGTAGAAATCCACGTGCGCGTTCTGCAAAAAGCACCATTTGCATGCACATCCTGTGGTTTTGCAGAAAACTTCATCCGCGTCTACCAAAAGATGCATGTGCATGCTTAAAACGCGTTTTCGCACAAATGCGTGGGCGGGTGCTAAAAAGAGCAGCATCGGCATGCTTAGCACGTCGTTTGGTAGAAATCCACGTGCGCGTTCTGCAAAAGCACCATTTGCATGCACATCTTGTGGTTTTGCAGAAAACTTCAATCTCGTCTACCAAAAGATGCATGTGCATGCTTAAAACGCGTTTTCGCACGATTCCGTGCGCGGGTGCTAAAAAGAGCAGCATCGGCATGCTTAGCACGTTGTTTGGTAGAAATCCACGTGGGCGTTCTGCGAAAAGCACCATTTGCATGCACATCTTGTGGGTTTGCAGAAAACTTCAATCTCGTCTACCAAAAGATGCATGTGCATGCTTAAAACGCAATTTTCGCACGAATCCGTGCGCGGGTGCTAAAAAGAGCAGCATCGGCATGCTTAGCACGTTGTTTGGTAGAAATCCACGTGCGCGTTCTGCGAAAAGCACCATTTGCATGCACATCTTGTGGTTTTGCAGAAAACTTCAATCTCGTCTACCAAAAGATGCATGTGCATGCTTAAAACGCGTTTTCGCACGAATCCGTGCGCGGGTGCTAAAAAGAGCAGCATCGGCATGCTTAGCACGTTGGTTTGGTAGAAATTCCACGTGTGCGTTCTGCCCAAGAGCACCATTTTGCATGCACATCTTGTGGTTTTGCAGAAAAACTTCATCCGCGTCTACCAAAAGATGCATTGTGCATGCTTAAAACGCGTTTTCGCACGAATCCGTGCGCGGGTGCTAAAAAGAGCAGCATCGGCATGCTTAGCACGTTGTTTGGTAGAAATCCACGTGCGCGTTCTGCGAAAAGCACCATTTGCATGCACATCTTGTGGTTTTTCAGAAAACTTCAATCTCGTCTACCAAAAGATGCATGTGCATGCTTAAAACGCGTTTTCGCACGAATCCGTGCGCGGTGCTAAAAAGAGCAGCATCGGCATGCCTTAGCACGTTGTTTGGTAGAAATCCACGTAGCGCGTTCTGCGAAAAGCACCATTTGCATGCACATCTTGTGGTTTTGCAGAAAACTTCAATCTCGTCTACCAAAAGATGCATGTGCATGCTTAAAACGCGTTTTCGCCACAAATCCGTGCGCGGGTGCTAAAAAGAGCAGCATCGGCATGCTTTGCACGTCGTTTGGTAGAAATCCACGTGCGCGTTCTGCCAAGAGCACCATTTGCTTGCACATCTTGTGGTTTTGCAGAAAACTTCATCCGCGTCTACCAAAAGATGCATGTGCATGCTTAAAACGCGTTTTCCGCACGATTCCGTGCGCGGGTGCTAAAAAGAGCAGCATCGGCATGCTTAGCACGTTGTTTGGTAGAAATCCACGTGGGCGTTCTGCGAAAAGCACCATTTGCGATGCACATCTTGTGGTTTTGCAGAAAACTTCAATCTCATCTACCAAAAGATGCATGTGCATGCTTAAAACGCGTTTTCGCACGAATCCGTGCGCGGGTGCTAAAAAGAGCAGCATCGGCATGCTTAGCACGTTGTTTGGTAGAAATCCACGTGCGCGTTCTGCGAAAAGCACCATTTGCATGCACATCTTGTGGTTTTGCAGAAAACTTCAATCTCGTCTACCAAAAGATGCATGTGCATGCTTAAAAGCGCGTTTTCGCACAAATCCGTGCGCGGGTGCTAAAAAGAGCAGCATCGGCATGCCTTAGCACGTTGTTTGTAGAAATCCACGTGGGCGTTCTGCGAAAAGCACCATTTGCATGCACATCTTGTGGTTTTGCAGAAAACTTCAATCTCGTCTACCAAAAGGTGCATGTGCATGCTTAAAACGCGTTTTCGCACGAATCCGTGCGCGGGTGCTAAAAGAGGCAGTCATCGGCATGCTGTAGGCACGTTGTTTGGTAGAAATCCACGTGCGCGTTCTGCGAAAAGCACATTTGCATGCACATCTTGTGGTTTTGCAGAAAACTTCAATCTCGTCTACCAAAAGATGCATGTGCATGCTTAAAACGCGTTTTCGCACGAATCCGTCCGCGGGTGCTAAAAAGAGCAGCATCGCGCATGCTTAGCACGTTGTTTGGTAGAAATCCACGTGCGCGTTCTGCGAAAAGCACCATTGCATGCACATCTTGTGGTTTTGCAGAAAACTTCAATCTCGTCTACCAAAAGATGCATGTGCATGCTTAAAACGCATTTTCGCACAAATGCGTGCGCGGGGTGCTAAAAAGAGCAGCATCGGCATGCTTAGCACGTCGTTTGGAAGAAATCCACGTGCGCGTTCTGCCAAAAGCACCATTTGCATGCACATCTTGTGGTTTTGCAGAAAACTTCATCCGCGTCTACCAAAAGATGCATGTGCATGCTTAAAACGCGTTTTCGCACAAATCCGTGCGCGGGTGCTAAAAAGAGCAGCATCGGCATGCTTAGCACGTCGTTTGGTAGAAATCCACGTGCGCGTTCTGCAAAAAAGCACCATTTGCATGCACATCCTGTGGTTTTGCAGAAAACTTCATCCGCGTCTACCAAAAGATGCATGTGCATGCTTAAAACGCGTTTTCGCACGATTCCGTGCGCGGGTGCTAAAAAGAGCAGCATCGGCATGCTTAGCACGTTGTTTGGTAGAAATCCACGTGGGCGTTCTGCGAAAAGCACCATTTGCATGCACATCTTGTGGTTTTGCAGAAAACTTCAATCTCATCTACCAAAAGATGCAAGTGCATGCTTAAAACGCGTTTTCGCACGGAATCCGTGCGCGGGTGCTAAAAAGAGCAGCATCGGCATGCTTAGCACGTTGTTTGGTAGAAATCCACGTGCGCGTTGTGCGAAAAAGCACCATTTGCATGCACATCTTGTGGTTTTGCAGGAAAACTTCAATCTCGTCTACCAAAAGATGCATGTGCATGCTTAAAACGCGTTTTCGCACAAATCCGTGCGCGGGTGCTAAAAAGAGCAGCATCGGCATGCTTAGCACGTTGTTTGGTAGAAATCCACGTGGGGCGTTCTGCGAAAAGCACCCATTTGCATGCACATCTTGTGGTTTTGCAGAAAACTTCAATCTCGTCTACCAAAAGGTGCATGTGCATGCTTAAAACGCGTTTTCCGCACGAATCCGTGCGCGGGTGCTAAAAAGAGCAGCATCGGCATGCTTAGCACGTTGTTTGGTAGAAATCCACGTGCGCGTTCTGCGAAAAGCACCATTTGCATGCACATCTTGTGGTTTTGCAGAAAACTTCAATCTCGTCTACCAAAAGATGCATGTGCATGCTTTAAAACGCGTTTTCGCACGAATCCGTCCGCGGGTGCTAAAAAGAGCAGCATCGGGCATGCTTAGCACGTTGTTTGGTAGAAATCCACGTGCGCGTTCTGCGAAAAGCACCATTTGCATGCACATCTTGTGGTTTTGCAGAAAACTTCAATCTCGTCTACCAAAAGATGCATGTGCATGCTTAAAACGCATTTTCGCACAAATGCGTGCGCGGGGTGCTAAAAAGAGCAGCATCGGCATGCTTAGCACGTCGTTTGGAATGAAATCCACGTGCGCGTTCTGCCAAAAGCACCATTTGCATGCACATTCTTGTGGTTTTGCAGAAAACTTCATCCGCGTCTACCAAAAGATGCATGTGCATGCTTAAAAACGCGTTTTCGCACAAATCCGTGCGCGGGTGCTAAAAAGAGCAGCATCGGCATGCTTAGCACGTCGTTTGGTAGAAATCCACGTGCGCGTTCTGCAAAAAGCACCATTTGCATGCACATCCTGTGGTTTTGCAGAAAACTTCATCCGCGTCTACCAAAAAGATGCATGTGCATGCTTAAAACGCGTTTTCGCACAAATGCGTGGGCGGGTGCTAAAAAGAGCAGCATCGGCGATGCTTAGCACGTTGTTTGGTAGAAATCCACGTGGGCGTTCTGCGAAAAGCACCATTTGCATGCACATCTTGTGGTTTTGCAGAAAACTTCAATCTCGTCTACCAAAAGGTGCATGTGCATGCTTTAAAACGCGTTTTCGCACGGAATCCGTGCGCGGGTGCTAAAAAGAGCAGCATCGGCATGCTTAGCACGTTGTTTGGTAGAAATCCACGTGCGCGTTCTGCGAAAAGCACCATTTGCATGCACATCTTGTGGTTTTGCAGGAAAACTTCAATCTCGTCTACCAAAAGATGCATGTGCATGCTTAAAACGCGTTTTCGCACGAATCCGTCCGCGGGTGCTAAAAAGAGCAGCATCGGCATGCTTAGCACGTTGTTTGGTAGAAATCCACGTGCGCGTTCTGCGAAAAGCACCATTTGCATGCACATCTTGTGGTTTTGCAGAAAACTTCAATCTCGTCTACCAAAAGATGCATGTGCATGCTTAAAAACGCATTTTCGCACAAATGCGTGCGCGGGTGCTAAAAAGAGCAGCATCGGCATGCTTAGCACGTCGTTTGGAAGAAATCCACGTGCGCGTTCTGCCAAAAGCACCATTTGCATGCACATCTTGTGGTTTTGCAGAAAACTTCATCCGCGTCTACCAAAAGATGCATGTGCATGCTTTAAAACGCGTTTTCGCACAAATCCGTGCGCGGGTGCTAAAAAGGAGCAGCATCGGCATGCTTAGCACGTCGTTTGGTAGAAATCCACGTGCGCGTTCTGCAAAAAGCACCATTTGCATGCACATCCTGTGGTTTTTGCAGAAAACTTCATCCGCGTCTACCAAAAGATGCATGTGCAATGCTTAAAACGCGTTTTCGCACAAATGCGTGGGCGGGTGCTAAAAAGAGCAGCATCGGCATGCTTAGCACGTCGTTTGGTAGAAATCCACGTGGCGCGTTCTGCCAAAAGCACCATTTGCATGCACATCTTGTGGTTTTGCAGAAAACTTCAATCTCGTCTACCAAAAGATGCATGTGCATGCTTAAAACGCGTTTTCGCACGAATCCGTGCGCGGGTGCTAAAAAGAGCAGCATCGGCATGCTTAGCACGT
>NW_027315174.1:42500-55000 GCF_023375885.2 Dermacentor andersoni | reverse complement strand
TCAGTACTCTCGTTGTAGTACCAATTGCCGGCAGATTTTTTTTTTTAGTTGTTTAGAGTTATACATTCCTGAACGATGTTTTTCTTTTCCTCAAAGCTAGCCATAGAACCAGCGCTTTCTATAAAATCATGACAATAAGAATCCAGCATATCGGTTCATCTTCGGCGCGATTAAAGTTCGGGAACTGGCGATTTTTTATTGCCGTGATCAAGAAGGTTAACACCAGATAAGGCGTGATATTTCAGCATACCAGTCGCGATATCTAATCGAATCTAAGATTGAAATGGCGTTCTGAATTCTTTCGGTTCCAGATAGAAAGAAACAGAAAAAAAAAAAAAAAAGAAAGGATGTGATTGATTGCCATTCAAATCTGAAGACCGCGTGGAGAAAGTGTTCCGGTTTACATTCGGCAAATCAAAATGAACGGCTAAAATTAATCTATCGTCTGGTTTCATGCGCGAGATCACGTAAAAGGCAGCCATTCTTCTTAACATGGTTTCTCTCTTTTGCTCTCTCATTCGCGCACGGAAATTTCTTCGTACGGGAATTTTATGAAGCGAAGGCGGCTGCAGACCATTTTCTTTGTTTAGTTCATGTTCGTAGGCGCAAATTACAAACCTAACACTTGGAGCAACATTTCCACTACTCTAGAGGGGCATGAACTGTAGACAGTGCACGCTTTCTCATTTATCCAATCGCTCGCAAACACATTGCATTGCTAGTCTACAGTGGCAATACAAAGTGACGTTTCACCATGCACGTCGAAGTTCATTACCAGTACCGCGCCAGCATCGACCGGCCGGCGAAGCGACGAGCTCAGCAGCGCATGCGCAAGGCCCGACACCACCCCAACCGAGCTTCCCTGCTTATCGGAGAGAACAAGTGCGCGTGAACACGGGCGCGTCTGAGTATCTGGATTTAAAAAAAAAAAAAGAAAACAAAGAAAGCGTTTCCGAGATATTGACAAAGACAAGTGGTCGCGGTCGCTCTGAATCTTATCGTATTATAGAAAACGTGGGAAGGCGGCGCTTCCTCGAGGGTCAGAAAGTACAATCGTCGAACTAGGTGGCAAGTGGAGTACATCCTTTTTCTTGGAACGGTTTGCAATTGACTGCTTGAATGTGCCGACCACGCGTCGCGGGTCGCGTATAGAGCCAACCGTTGGCAAGCACGCGTCTAGCGTAGCAGCAGAACCGATCGCGGTTGCGATAACCCATCGTTGGCAGCGAAAAAGAAAAACACCCACACGCAGTTTGTAGCAATAACCGTACAAATCAATGTGGTTTTAAATATAGCTTCACTGGTCACCCAAGAAGGGCACCGAAACTTTCTCATGACGCACACCGCTGTAGTCCACAAAGAACAAAGCGCACAAAATAGATATGATACAGCCGCACCGCATTATTTCGTGTTTTCAGCATTTCATTACTTTCGTGTGCATGCGCGCTAGGGCCACGCAGGCCAGGAGTAAAAGGCACGAAAAGAAAAAAAAAAAAAAAAATGATACGCAATCCTAAGCTTTGACTTGACTGCTGTGGCACTCGCATTTGTGTTCTTTACCTTAGGCGAACGCAATGCGCAAACTGAACTGGAATTTCCAATAATGGAAATTCCTGTTTGGCTCATATTTGCGTTTTTCGCCCGAGCAAGCGCTTCACTGCACTACGCTTTGCCCCTTCAACGTGGCTACACTGCCCGGCAGGCGTGTTCTGCGTAGGGCCGAACCTGCAGGCAAAAAGCATGGGCGCCGCCATCTTGTTGAGAGCGGCGCCAGGGACACAATCGCGCCTAGCTCATTGAGTTTTCCCCCAAAACTGAAAAAAATTTGACTTCATTAAACGAGAAAGATGCCACGAGTGCCCCAACAAAAAGCTTTGAGGATTACCGAAGGGTAACTGAGGGCGACGCAACGGGCTCTGGAAAGAAGGATGATGGGTGTGGCGTCACGGGGGGATCGGAATAGAGCAGATTGGGGTGTGCGAGAAGAAACGCTCGTTAATGACACCAAAGTTTAAACCAGGAAAAACAAATGGGCATGCGCAGGGCATGCAATCTGGGGGGAAGATAACCGGTGGCCATTAAGGGTTACAGACTGAATTCCAAGAGGAGGGAAGCGTAGCAGGGGGTGGCAGAAAGTTAGGAGGGCAGATTAGATTAGGGACTACATGGCGACAATCGGCACCTGACCGGGGTACTTGGAGGATCATGGCAGATGCCTTTGCCCTGCAGTGGGCGTAGCCAGGATGATGATGATGATGATGTTCATGATGAAAAGGTAGCAACAGGTCTTCGTAACATACAGGTTAGAAAGATGAGGCACCTTTTAACCCTTGAATATATTTCGCCACATTTGGGCATACGACAAGTTTGTTTTCGAGGCGCTCGGTCCCACTGCTGCGAAAATGTGTACACAAAGGCTGCACAGTAGTTGCCAGAAATCGGGCACTCTATTTTTCTTTCATAGGGAATCTTTCTTCCACTTGGGCAGCGGATTTCGGCGGCAGGGCGAGCTTGCGTGGCCGCGGTGGTTTACGGATCCAAGCGATAGTGAACTCCAAAATCCAGTGTTGGCTTTGAGTGGGATTCATATTGATTGCGAACCCCACGGCTAATCCTACCCCCCATCCCCCCAAGTGGCTCTTTACAGGAGACAATCATTCAGAGACATCGGACAAATAGGAATTCTGGTTCTTTCTTTTGCTTTCATTAATTTTTCTCGAAGCCCATAACTAGAAATTTGCTGGAGCGGCTGTCCCATTTGCGACGCAACAAGTGCGACGCTACACACAGATGGAGTGGCAGTTTAATTACTCTCGTGGTCCGCGAACCGGCATCGTTGCGTGTAGTATAGGAATGGTGCGTGTCAAGTCACTGCTCGCGTTGAGCTTGTGCTCTTCATTTTGATTGAATGAAGTCTCACCTAAGTGAGCGGGGCCGATCCCGGAGGTAGTGCAATACCGGGCCGACCTGCGGCGGAGGTGAAGCAGGCTTCAAGCACTCCGCCAACTTCCAAAAATAGGTTTAATATCGTGGGTCCATATAGAACCCGTATCAGATATTAAGCTGATAAGAACAGATACTACACTTTGATCTTAGCCAAAAGGCCGAGAAGCGATGTCCTTCACTTCACTTCATTGTACTACTGCCTTGTGGGCGCCCTGCCGACATGGGTAACCTCAGCAACAGCGT
This sequence comes from Dermacentor andersoni, assembly GCF_023375885.2. NCBI lineage: Eukaryota > Metazoa > Arthropoda > Arachnida > Ixodida > Ixodidae > Dermacentor > Dermacentor andersoni. The sequence continues at coordinate 51,811 of NW_027315174.1, read as the reverse complement.
GGGCAATATTATAAAATTCAGCCTGTGTACAGACTCAACGCTCCCTATCTCACGGATGAACTCGCAACGCCTCAGTCTTTCGCTGTTAACGAAACGCTGTCGCGTAGAAACGAGACCCGAGTGCAAGCTTGCTTGTAACGCGAAACCAACCAAGGCAACCTCGTAGAAAACGGAACAGGCGAGCGGAAAAAAACGCGCCAGGGGAATGCTTACTTCCGTCTGAATGCGACCGCTCAAGGTGACCTTCCTTGAGGGCTTCGTTTCAAGCCCGTGTGCAATTGTAATATACTACGCGCATTTCCTTCATTTCTTTTTATTTACCGCAAGGCCCACTGAAAATTTTGATACGGCACAGGCCGGGACGGATCGCAACGTGTCGAATCGACCGGTAGAATTAGGTAGCATGCCCCATGTACGAAGACGAGCAACATAGAAGTGAATGACAAAATAAATATAGAAAACGCTGCACACTCCTTCCCACCGGAAACATAGAGGGGAGAAAGATCGCCATCTGAAACACAGGCATTGTAAAAAAAAAAAAAAAAGTGCTACCTCATCATCTTTACCATTACCGTGTGTGTGTATGTATATATGCATGTGTGTGTGTGTGTGTGTGTGTGTGTGTTTGTGTATTTATATATATATATATATATATATACGCACACATGCTAGCATAGCTTAAACGCAGCTGGAAAGCTCAGCCTTGCACAAGAACCACCCCCTGTCGCAAACCCCTTTGAAACATTCAAATGGGAAACACGAGTACAGCGAGGTCGTTCGAACCTGGCGCCAAAACGCATTAGCGCCATCTGTGTACGGAACTAGGAAAACCTGCGGACTTTGCAATACAGAAAGAAAGGTAGATGGCGCGAGCTAACGCTCCATTGCATACTAAGAACGAGAGTTAGTGAATAATGGCAGAAACGTCTTGGGAAGAGAAAAAAAAAAAAAAAAAACGCGCAACAGTTGTTGGCTTGTGCAAGCACTCTATGTTACAGCGATTAAAGAGCATAGCATCTTCTACAACAGCAGCTACAAAAAGAAGAAGAACGTGAGAGAGGGAGAGACACAGGCGTGTTTCTTTGGAATGCAGAGCATGCAGCACATACTATAAAGTGCCAAAGAGACGGGGAAAGCAGATGGCGCGAAGGTGTATGTCCTCAAAGCTTGAAAGCAATTTCTAAATTACAACATGTACCGAAGTCCACCTACTCTCATCAGGTTGCTCCCGCCTCCAGTTGCGTTTAAAGTGAAATTACAGTCGCCTCAAAGGCAGACAGAGAGAGAGTGAAAATAGGTACACTTGCTTCGCGCAGCTGCAGCCGTTCAAATTTTACAGCAAGAGCACTCCCGAAAGCACAAAGTCCGCTGCCGCCTGGGCGCAATGCGCTCGCTTCAGTAAATTGCCGTGCTGGCCTCGGCAACCAAGAGGTGTAGTGCGGCAGACTGCTGCATTGTAGCACACCGGAAACCGTGCAGACGTAAGCGATCGCCTCGACATCGCTGCGAGCGCTCGAAGAGACAAAGTCCGAAACCACGTGTGCCGGGGCGGTGCGAGCGCGACGCCTTTGACGCAACTTTTGCGTACAAGCCGCCGCACCGCCACGACGGAATCGCTGGCATCCCGCACGCAGCTGCATTGTGTCACGCCGGCAATCGTTGAAACACCACGCAGTCGTCGGCGTCGGCCCCGACATGGTTGCGAGCGCTGGAAGAGACAAAGTCCGAAACCGCGTGTGCCGGGGCGGCGCGAGCGCGACGCCTTTGACGCAACTTTTGCGTACAAGCCGCCGCACGGCCACGACGGAGCCGGTGTCACCCTGCAGAGGGCTGCACTATAGCACGCCGGGAACCGGCAAAGAACCGCGCAGACGTCGTCGTTGGCCGCGGCGTTGCCGCGAGCACGCGAAGAGACAAAGTCCGAAACGACGTCAGCCGGGGCGTCGAGCACGCCGCCCGCACTGTTCGCACGCGTGCTCGGAAATGGCGAAGGGGCCGCGCTAGCGTGCCTTGAATCGGTGAGCGGCGGTACCGCGGCGATCGCCAGAGCTCGAATCCGCCCTGCAAAAGCCAAATATTGGCGCTCGGCTCGGCGCAGTACGCCGCCGCGTCGCACGAGTACGGCCCCATGGAGGTCTGGGCACTTATCGCTGCTACTGTAAGGGGCCGTACGGCCCCGGCCGACATTGTACCGTAGTGCGATTTTCGGCTTGCGCGTGCTCGTGGCGTAGTCCGCGCACCGTTCCGACGTCGACAATCGTGCCCACGACTACGCGAGCGCTGGAAGAGACAAAGTCCGAAACCGCGTGTGCCGGGGCGGCGCGAGCGCGACGCCTTTGACGCAACTTTTGCGTACAAGCCGCCGCACGGACACGACGGAATCGCTGGCATCCCGCACGCAGCTGCATTGTGTCACGCCGGCAATCGTTGAAACACCACGCAGTCGTCGGCGTCGGCCCCGACATGGTTGCGAGCGCTGGAAGAGACAAAGTCCGAAACCGCGTGTGCCGGGGCGGCGCGAGCGCGACGCCTTTGACGCAACTTTTGCGTACAAGCCGCCGCACGGCCACGACGGAGCCGGTGTCACCCTGCAGAGGGCTGCACTATAGCACGCCGGGAACCGGCAAAGAACCGCGCAGACGTCGTCGTTGGCCGCGGCGTTGCCGCGAGCACGCGAAGAGACAAAGTCCGAAACGACGTCAGCCGGGGCGTCGAGCACGCCGCCCGCACTGTTCGCACGCGTGCTCGGAAATGGCGAAGGGGCCGCGCTAGCGTGCCTTGAATCGGTGAGCGGCGGTACCGCGGCGATCGCCAGAGCTCGAATCCGCCCTGCAAAAGCCAAATATTGGCGCTCGGCTCGGCGCAGTACGCGGCCGCGTCGCACGAGTACGGCCCCATGGAGGTCTGGGCACTTATCGCTGCTACTGTAAGGGGCCGTACGGCCCCGGCCGACATTGTACCGTAGTGCGATTTTCGGCTTGCGCGTGCTCGTGGCGTAGTCCGCGCACCGTTCCGACGTCGACAATCGTGCCCACGACTACGCGAGCGCTGGAAGAGACAAAGTCCGAAACCGCGTGTGCCGGGGCGGCGCGAGCGCGACGCCTTTGACGCAACTTTTGCGTACAAGCCGCCGCACGGCCACGACGGAGCCGGTGTCACCCTGCAGAGGGCTGCACTATAGCACGCCGGGAACCGGCAAAGAACCGCGCAGACGTCGTCGTTGGCCGCGGCGTTGCCGCGAGCACGCGAAGAGACAAAGTCCGAAACGACGTCAGCCGGGGCGTCGAGCACGCCGCCCGCACTGTTCGCACGCGTGCTCGGAAATGGCGAAGGGGCCGCGCTAGCGTGCCTTGAATCGGTGAGCGGCGGTACCGCGGCAATCGCCAGAGCTCGAATCCGCCCTGCAAAAGCCAAATATTGGCGCTCGGCTCGGCGCAGTACGCCGCCGCGTCGCACGAGTACGGCCCCATGGAGGTCTGGGCACTTATCGCTGCTACTGTAAGGGGCCGTAGGGCCCCGGCCGACATTGTACCGTAGTGCGATTTTCGTCTTGCGCGTGCTCGTGGCGGTGTCCGCGCACCGTTCCGAAGTCGACAATCGTGCCCACGACTACGCGAGCGCTGGAAGAGACAAAGTCCGAAACCGCGTGTGCCGGGGCGGCGCGAGCGCGACGCCTTTGACGCAACTTTTGCGTACAAGCCGCCGCACGGCCACGACGGAGCCGGTGTCACCCTGCAGAGGGCTGCACTATAGCACGCCGGGAACCGGCAAAGAACCGCGCAGACGTCGTCGTTGGCCGCGGCGTTGCCGCGAGCACGCGAAGAGACAAAGTCCGAAACGACGTCAGCCGGGGCGTCGAGCACGCCGCCCGCACTGTTCGCACTCGTGCTCGGAAATGGCGAAGGGGCCGTGCTAGCGTGCCTCGAATCGATCGGCCGGGGGCCCCGTAGGGCGACAGAAAGGCAATTGTGCAGGAAACCGTACTGGCCATTAGCGAGAAATTGCCGTTCGCGCATTCGGTAGACGCGCTGCGCTTTCACGACTTCGGCATTGTGCTGCCGACGTAAGCTTTCAATCTTGCTCGCGGCGTTACGAGGCGGCACGATTTTCGCCAAACGCTCGTCGAAAGTGGCACGAGTACGGCCCCATGGAGGTCTGGGTACTTATCGCTGCTATTATATGGGGGTCCCAGAGAGCAGTCGCCCCCAAAGCGACCTGGGTGTTTGATATGCGGCGGGCTTCGTGCCCGTCAAGCGTGTCCCCGGTATCGCTCCCGTGGATCCCACAGCTGACGTCTGCAGCCTCATCCGCTTGATGCGTTAGGGGCTGGTTGTCGGACGACGCTTTTTCCACGATATCGAAGTGTGTTCCGCATCGTCCTCGGACGAATCAAATACGAAAGCGCCGAAGGCGCGGGCGTGACCCGTCGCCTAGCGGCTTTGCCGTCTCGGCTACGTTGCAAGTGTCGGTCGGTCCACCAGTGCTGCGGGCTCGAGAGAAACCGCAAGCCGCGATCGAGTCGACACAACCGGTCTATCGAGAATGTTGCGTGCTTCTTGCCGCGTGGCGATACCCGGCCCTGCGGGGAGGGCGCCGTAGCGAGCTCGAACGCCGTCGTCTCGGACTGTGCAAAGTGCTACCCTTTGCGAGAACGAAGCGTGTTGGGGCGCCTGAAGGTGGCCTCGGCATCGCAAAAACGGCGTCCGGCCTGCTTGAAAGGCTGGACGCGCAGTTGAACGATTACCTGGTTGATCCTGCCAGTAATCATATGCTTGTCTCAAAGATTAAGCCATGCATGTCTAAGTACATGCCGAAATAAGGCGAAACCGCGAATGGCTCATTAAATCAGTTATGGTTCCTTAGATCGTTTCTTCCTACTTGGATAACTGTGGCAATTCTAGAGCTAATACATGCAGTGAGCCTGAAGCCCTTTGGGCGACGGGTGCTTTTATTAGACCAAGATCGATCGGGTTTCGGCCCGTATTGTGTGGTGACTCTGGATAACTTTGTGCTGATCGCATGGCCACGAGCCGGCGACGTTTCTTTCAAGTGTCTGCCTTATCAACTTTCGATGGTAGGTTACTTGCTTACCATGGTTGTTACGGGTAACGGAGAATCAGGGTTCGATTCCGGAGAGGGAGCCTGAGAAACGGCTACCACATCCAAGGAAGGCAGCAGGCGCGCAAATTACCCACTCCCGGCACGGGGAGGTAGTGACGAAAAATAACAATACGGGACTCTTTTGAGGCCCCGTAATTGAAATGAGTACACTCTAAATCCTTTAACGAGGATCAATTGGAGGGCAAGTCTGGTGCCAGCAGCCGCGGTAATTCCAGCTCCAATAGCGTATACTAAAGCTGCTGCGGTTAAAAAGCTCGTAGTTGGATCTCAGTTCCAGACGAGTAGTGCATCTACCCGATGCGACGGCTCGGAGCTGAACATCATGCCGGTCCTTTCTTGGTGCACTTCATTGTGTGCCTCGAGAAGGCCGGTGCTTTTACTTTGAAAAAATTAGAGTGCTCAACGCAGGCGAGTCGCCTGAATAAACTTGCATGGAATAATAGAACAAGACCTCGTTTCTGTTCTGTTGGTTTTTGGAATACGAGGTAATGATTAAGAGGGACAGACGGGGGCATTCGTATTGCGGCGCTAGAGGTGAAATTCTTGGACCGTCGCAAGACGAACTACTGCGAAAGCATTTGCCAAGAATGTTTTCTTTGATCAAGAACGAAAGTCAGAGGTTCGAAGGCGATCAGATACCGCCCTAGTTCTGACCATAAACGATGCCAACCAGCGATCCGCCTGAGTTACTCAAATGACTCGGCGGGCAGCTTCCGGGAAACCAAAGTGTTTGGGTTCCGGGGGAAGTATGGTTGCAAAGCTGAAACTTAAAGGAATTGACGGAAGGGCACCACCAGGAGTGGAGCCTGCGGCTTAATTTGACTCAACACGGGAAAACTTACCCGGCCCGGACACTGGGAGGATTGACAGATTGAGAGCTCTTTCTTGATTCGGTGGATGGTGGTGCATGGCCGTTCTTAGTTGGTGGAGCGATTTGTCTGGTTAATTCCGATAACGAACGAGACTCTAGCCTATTAAATAGGTGCGGGGTTCCCAGCACCTTACAACCTTCTTAGAGGGACAAGCGGCTCCTAGCCGCACGAAACAGAGCAATAACAGGTCTGTGATGCCCTTAGATGTCCGGGGCCGCACGCGCGCTACACTGAAGGAAGCAGCGTGTCTTTATCCCTGTCTGAAAGGACTGGGTAACCCGTGGAACTTCTTTCGTGATTGGGATAGGGGCTTGCAATTGTTCCCCTTGAACGAGGAATTCCCAGTAAGCGCGAGTCATAAGCTCGCGTTGATTACGTCCCTGCCCTTTGTACACACCGCCCGTCGCTACTACCGATTGAATGATTTAGTGAGGTCTTCGGACCGATGTCCGGCGCGGCCTTTCGGTTGCGCCGGTCTGTTGGAAAGATGACCAAACTTGATCATTTAGAGGAAGTAAAAGTCGTAACAAGGTTTCCGTAGGTGAACCTGCGGAAGGATCATTACCGGATTGTGAAGGGTGGCGAGCGCCATTGTTTCTACCCCGTGTGGGTGAAGCAGCTCGCTGCGCCCGACGCTTTCCGCCGCTGGCCCCGCTTGGACGCGGGGACGGCTATACCCGAACATGCCGGGGACTGCCTGAATTTTGAGGGGCGCCCCGTGCCAAATTTGTTGCGCCCAGTGGACGCCGGCTGCAACCTTGGACGGTTGGCTTGGCCGCGCCCGCGGGTAGAAACGGCGTAACGCACACTGGGTGGGCTTTCTGTCCGCTTTGGCGCTCTTGCGCGGAATGGGAGTAAGACGACCCGACCTGCTGCTTTGCCCAGTACGAGGGGAACGGCGAAGCGTGCGGTCGGTCAAGGAACTGACGGTCGAGAGCTAATGCCGCTGCCGCTTAGTACACACACGGAACCGTGGTGCGAGCGCTCTCCCGTCCTCCGCGGCAAACGCTGCCGAGTCTGAAAAGGCTGGCGGCTGCCGGTCGCTTCCTGCGGCGAGTATGGAGTAACGACCCGACTTTGTTGCCACCCAAGTACTAAAGGAACGGTGTGGCGCTCGGTCGGTCATGGAACTGTCGGTATGAGGGTGCGGCTGCCAAGTACGGAAGGAACCGTGGCCTAAAGTGCTCTCCCGTCCTCCGCGGCAAATGCCACCGAGTCCGAAAGGGCCGGAGGCTGCCGGTCGGCTCCTGCTCGTGACGCGCGAGGTGTCGAGATCGCGGTTTAATGCGACGACGTCTGCAGGCTATTCGCCCGCCGCCGAGGGAAAGGCGGCGTTGCTGCGAAGTACCGAAGGAAACGCGGCTTTGCTACGTCGGAAGCGTTCTGCGGTTAGCGGACTTGTGCGCTTTGGGAAGGCGCCGCACGTCGAAAGAGGAAGTACGGACAGACGAGGGACTGTAGTCCCGGTTTCGAACGCACTTGCGGCCAGGCCCTTGCTGGCTTCGTCTTCCGCCTCAAGTAGACTTGTTGTGGCGCCGGCGCAGGGAGCCGTCCCTGGCACTGGCCGAGTGGTTTTGGAGAGCTGCGCGAGTACGCGCGCCGGGCTCTTGTCTTTCGTCTCAAGTAGGCTGTTGGATCAACAGCGGTTATGCTGCGGCGATCTGCCGATGCGAAAGTGTGTGTGTGTTTGAGGCCCTTCTATGAACCTACTGCTGACTGAAGCGAAGCACGTCGATGGGGGTGAAGCCCTGCCCGTGGCCGTGTAGCCGTTAAAGACTCCACAGCGGCTTAGCCCTAATCATGGCTCTGTCGCTCTTTGCAATTTTTAGTGGAGCGATGTGAACGTGCACACGAGACACACGGGTCCGGTGGATGGTTGGCAGGTAAAACCGGCTTCGAGTGCGCGCAAACGGCATAAGGTGCCTCGAGGGCAAGCGAGGAAGGCGTGGGCGCAAAACACACGCGCGAGTAGCAGGAGTGGAGTGCCATTAGGCTTTCAGCTGCTGAGACGCGGCCGCCGAAAGAGCGAGACTGGAGGAGCGCACGCCGAAAGGCGCTCTTCGAAACCACACACAGGGAGACGCCACGTGCCTAAAACCCTGGTTGTACTGTACTGAATTGAACAAACTATTTTTCACGACTCTAAGCGGTGGATCACTCGGTTCTCGGGTCGATGAAGAACGCAGCCAGCTGCGAGACTTGGTGTGAATTGCAGGACACACTGAGCACTGATTCTTTGAACGCACATTGCGGCCTTGGGTCTTCCCTTGGCTTCGTCTGTCTGAGGGTCGGATCACATATCAAGAGAGACTTCGGCGCACAGGGAACGTGCGTCCGTCGACTCGTTTTGACCGCGTCGGCATCATGGACAGTACGTTGAGCGCTAAAGCCACGCGCCAGCGGCCTCACGAGAGGGAGACGGTGGCAAACCGTTGTGCCAATTCTTCGAAAAGACGGAAACGAGGCAATACTACTGCAGCGTGACGAGTGCGCGCCTCTAGTAAGACCGCCGCAGGATGGAGTCGGATACCTGCAGGGAAAGAGCGGTCCAAGCACGAGGCGCGAACGTCTGTTGCCATGTAGCGCGCACGTTTGCGAGAGAGTCGGAAGCGCACGCTTGCGTGCACGGAAAACGTGGGAATGAAACGCCGGCCGATTCCCGCGCCGTGCGCAAAGCCAGCGCGATCGCAATTTGCGCTGTTTGCCTTCGAAGTACGTCGAGCTCCAGAGCTGGTCGCTCGTTCACGTCACCGCAGCTGTGTGGGCGCCCTTCCGGGCTTCGTCGCAGGAATGGGAATCGGCAGATTCTTGCGAGGAGCGGGGAGGAGAAGGGTGGCCCCCGAAAGCGGTTCGACGCGACAGCGCCGTCTGCGAGCGAGAAGAGTCACGGCACGGCGGAGAATTGCCGCGAAACGGAAAATGTCTCCTTCGAGAGCGTGGGTGCCCCGTTGGCGGAGCTGAAGCGTTCCGTCGTAGTCCGCCGTCGGTCCAAGTGCTTCGCAGTCTCTGTCCCCTAAAGACTGGGCCACTCCAGTTGGGGCAGGGGCGACGCTACACGAGACGATGCCTCCCGCCAGGTTTTAGTCGCCCCTGCGGTGCCCGCTGAAGCGGCGCGCTGCTAAGGCGATCTTTGCCTCGGTGGTGTTTGGGCTTCAGACACGGTCGCTTACCACGCAACTGCTCGTGCGCCGCACGCGCGCAGGCGGTTCACCGCCTGCCAGCCTCGTCTATAAGTAGCTCCGTGTTGGGCGAAGGACGTGGTAGGGCGTCGCACTCGGTTGGCGCTGGGTTTTCGAACGTGTCGAGTCCTTTTCGGCA